>NW_004955431.1:9753419-9758562 GCF_000276665.1 Chinchilla lanigera | reverse complement strand
GCCCCGCCGCCGCGTCACCGCGCGCTCACGTGACGCCCCCCGGCACCCTCCCCACGACGACCGCCGCACCCGCACGTCCTACCCACTCTGACCTTCTAAGAGCTGTAGGGCGGACGTCAGCCCGCTTCGAACCCAGACGCCTCTGTGAAACTTTAGGAGAAGGAAAGCAGTGAGGACCAGGGGCCCAGAGCCTCCTACATCGGTAACAGTCAGACCCCGGAGCGGGGACTCACGCCCACACGTCGGCCGCCCCGCGCCTGCGCTGTGTCTCGCACCGCCCGCCGCGGAGGCGTCGCGTAAGACACTGGGAAAGAGTGGCGGGCGGGGAGAGCCTGTGGCCGCTAGAGGGAGAACCAGGGCTGTGCAGCGGCCACGCGGCCCTGCGCATCTGGGAGAACGGAGGCTGATAGGCGGTTTTGGAATGCAGCCTTTGTGACGGTACTGTAGTATCCAGGGGATGGCTGGCTTCCAAAAGGTCTCAACAGGGTGTGTATGTGCGCGCGCGCGCATGCTGCAAAGGATGCACCAGCATGATAAAATCTGTTAAATTTCTGAAGCGTAAACTCCCACGTCAGTATCATTTAGGGTTATGGAATGCTAAAAGGGAAAAGTCAGAGTGAGCATAGTTCCCTTTCAAGCAGAAATCCTCACCACACTGCAGCCATTTTGTTAAATAAAGCTGCAGTCATTCTGTTCTCTGCCGCTGAACTCAGCTAAACTATGATTTGTCATCAAATTGAAACTTATGTGAATGTGCTAAAAACAACTGTGTGATATACACTATACTCATCATTATGTTCATCACAAAAATACCCATTGTAAAAAGCTTATCCTGTTCTCATAACGTCTGTTCTCCAACTTTTAAAAAGACAAACTTTTTGTAAAGCTCACCTCAGATTTTGGGGATTGCTCCTCTGAAATGTGCTGGCATTAACAAAGTTTCCTTTCTTTTCCTGGGCTCGTAGCTACTGTTGATTTAATTTTTCCGCAAGAACTTTTCTTGAAAAAGTTCTTTAAAATTAGTGGAGTGGGTTAATGACAAATTTATACTCTTCAATAGGCTTGACTTGCAAAAAAAAATCTGTTTGTAGTGCCCTGAATATTGAAGGATAACAGTAACTTGAGCCAGATGAATTGCTTCTCCCCTTAATCAAATTAATTGATGATGAAAACTATTGAATAACTACACAGTGGAAGGGGGATAAAATTAAAAATCAGAGGCTGTCTGAAAGATAATAGTCATAAATAGCAAAACATGTTGGGGAGGTATACATTAATACAGGGGTTTCAAATTATTTTGCTTTTAGAGCCCCTAAAAGAATTTTTAAAAAACTAGCTGTGTACCACCCATGTTTTAAAATGATTACCAGGGGCTGGGGATATAGGTCAGTGGCACAAGTACCTGCCTGGCAAGTGCAAAATCCTGAATTCAGTTCCCGGTACCAAACAAACAAAGAAGCCAACTAAACTGATTGCCAAAATTTTTCATCTGACTTAAAATTTTAAATGGTGACTTTTTAAAATAGAAGTTACATAAGTTGTACCAAATGTACCAAATGTCTAAATACCAAACAATTTGATATTTGCCATCATCAATTTTTAAACTACAAGTACAAGCTTTTCTTTAATAGGAGATAATTTTGCATGATTTCTTTTCTTCTATAACTCATATTTCCACCATTGAAAGTTTACTTCAATGTAATATTTTTTGTCCTTGAAAATCTTTTATTGATCACCTCCTATATTTATCTGCATAAAAACCAAGCACATAAATCATATAATATTTAGAATTTCCAATAGCTATAAAGGTTAAAATGTTCAAAGATATAAATTTCTACACATAAGATCATTACATATGGAAAACCCTGAATTTACTGTAAAAGTGCTCATCTCACATAGCTCTTGAAGTTCCCAGAGGGAAAGATGGAGAGAGGATGAGAAAAATAAAAATAAGAAACAAAAGCTGAGGTCAGGTGGAGCCCTCTCTCTCCAGATGGGAGGAAAGAAACTGCTCAACCACCATAGGGGCATTTATTTATGCATTTGACAAAGTTGGTGTCACATGACACAGTTTTGCCTAGCAACTGATTGCTTGGATTGTCTCTGGGCTTGGTGTTCTCTGGACTGAAGCAGATTGTATTGCCTCAGGCATTCTTTGTTCTCAGACCTGCCTTGCCTCACCTGTACATGTGTGACAATTTCCAGCTTCAGTGGCTCTCTACCCAAAGGTACTAGAACTAATAAATGAGTTAAGAATAAAGGGTATACATGTCAATATTAACATATATTGTCAGTATTAATATACAATAGCAATGAACACTTTGAAAATGAAAGTAAGAATTCCATTTTTAGGTAGGCATGATGATACAAATTTATAATCCCAGCACTTTGGGAGGCTGAAGCAGGAAGAGTGCAAGCACAAGCTCAGTCTGGGCAATTTTAGCAACTTTGGAGGAACTTGTCTTTAAAAAACTTTTAAAAGGGTTGAGCATGTAGCTCACTGCAAAGGCAAAGAGTCAGTCCCCCAGAATCTCCAATAAATTTTTATGTAAAATATTTTGAAGGAGGATAAAATACTTGGGAATAAATGTTACAAAATAAGTGAAAGCTATGCAGTGTTGCTGAAAGAATTTACAGAATTCAAATGGAATGATATTCCATATTCATGGATTGAAAAACAGTATTGTTGAGATGGTAATACTTCTCAAGTGAATGTACAGATTCAACATAATCCCTATCAAAATATCAGATAAATTTTGTAGAAATTGGCAATAGGATCCTAAAGTTCATAAAATTCATAGATATGCAAGTGACCTGGAATAGCCAAAACAATCTTGAAAGGGAAAACAAAGTATTTCCAGTATTCCCAGAGGTGCTGTGTTGTGCCTCCATCTCACTGGGGGTGCCTGCACAGAAGGAGCCCTGAAGCATTCAGCCACACTCACCATAAGGTTAGCTTCAGCAGCAGGTAACAGAAGTAGAAAGGGAAATGCTCCTTCTTCTTCCAGGAAGGTAGCCCTCCAATGTCTAGCTGTGAGAGAGGGACAGTGTGGTCTTGCATGTATCACTTTGTAGTGGAAATCGTGTCTCACTCAGCTGGGAAGGAAGAGAAAAAGGAACAGGTAATAAATATCACAGACTTTCACTGTTCTTTATGAAGTTTCAGGTTTTTAAAAAAAAATCTTTCTTCATTTTTCTGTATGCCTTTAGGACTATTTGCAGACACTTTAAATGAGTGTCCACAATGACACTTTTATTGTTTGTTTTGAATACAGCTCACAAGTTTCTTGGGGAATCACCTATAGAGCTCCTCACACTACTGAGCTCCAAGAGGAAATTTTGATGAAGTATATTTTAGTGCTTTATTTAAAAATGTGTAAGAAATATAAAATCAAGTCTAAAGTGAAAAGTTTCATCTCTAGGTTATATCCTGTATCAACTTGATTACTTTTTAGCTCTAGAAGACATTACCATTATACTTAGATGACCAGTGTACTATTTGTTACCTACTTAGCCACTAGGGTTCCTAATTTCCACAGGCTCCTTCCAAGGCACCCCTTGGCATGTGTTCATGTGATCATAGATATTTTAGTAAAATTCATACATGCACAACAAGGTTTTAGCACATCAGTTAAAACCACTGACTCCATTTCACTTTTCTTCTTGTCACTGGTGTTAAAATGGCTATGGGAGTTTTGGGGTCTGGATAAGTTAAGATTTGCTTTGTGATATATGTTTATGTTTACAGTGACTTCCATGTATGGTTAAGTTATTGCTAACTATAGTGTTATATTATTGACTTCCAAAAATATACTTTCTACTGACTGCTGGGTTACCTATCTCATGTATAATGATACTGCCCTGATTGATAGTCCCTTGGCCAAAATACTTGAGACCAGACATGGTTCAGATTTCACATACTTTCAGATTTTGGAATATTTGCATATATGTAATGAGCTATCTTGGTGATAGGATTTAAATCTAAACACAAAACTCACTTATAATTCGTATACAATATATTTTATATGGACTGTCGAGGTAATTTCGTGTACAGTATTTCTACTCTGCATTTTAGCTTCAACTATCACATGTCAGGAATTTTGTACTTGTAGTGGTGGTGTTGCACTCAAAAATTTTTTGATTATGGAGCATTTCAAATTTCCAGATTAGGAATGCTCAAGCTATACAATGCCTATCACAAAAAGTATGTGTGTGAAGAAAAAGCAAGGTTTGATGTTTATGGGGCCAGACACTAATCTGTGAAAATTATCATAGTTAATAAGCTTGTAAAAATATCAGCTAACAAAGGAGTATTATTGAAAGAAAAGTTCCTAGGACCAATTAAAGTTAATAGGGTTTATTTGAGCAAAACAAAACAGATTTGCCAACCAGGTAGCTTGGAGAACTAGAACAACTTCTGAGAACTCCAATAACAGTGTGACATGATAACATTTATAGAAAACCAAAAGTCAACATAGAATAACTTAATTAGCTACAGCTTTGTCAACCAGCCAGTTGGTTCTAGTTTAACTAGTTGTTTATGTGTTAACATGGGACAGTAACACTGGGTTACACCAACCCATCCCATACTTTTCTACTGTAACTTTGTACTTCAGCATAATAGTAACCAGTGTTATAACAATTTTGGGGGTATGACCATTTTCACTATATTGGTTCTTTCTACCGAAGATTAAGGAGTACTTTTCCATATTCTGATATCCTCTTCAATCTCCTTTTTCAGAGTACTATAATTTTCAATGTATAGATCTTTTACTTCCTTTGTTAGATTGATTCCTATCTACTTCATTTTTTTGATGCTCGTCTGAAAGGTGTTATTTCACTAATTTCTCTCTTACATTTGTTGTTAGTGTACAGGAATACTATTGATATTTGAATGTTGACTTTGTATTCTGCTATGCTGCTGAATTCAGTTATTAAATACACAAGTCTTTTGGTAGAGTTTTTGGAGTCTTCTATGTAGAATATTGTGTCATCTACAAATAATGATAATTTAACTTCTTCCTTTTCTGTCCATATTCCTTCTTTTTCTTTACCTTTTCTAATTGTTCTGGCTAATGTTTCCAGCACTATATTATTATTATTTTGTTGTTGTTGTTGTTGTTGTTTTTCCAGTACCGGGAAT
>NW_004955431.1:9672421-9752919 GCF_000276665.1 Chinchilla lanigera | reverse complement strand
CCTTCTCTGCTTTTGATATCAGGGTAATACTTGTTTCTAGGAATGACTTTGACAGATTTAAGGCAATCTCAATCAAAATACCATATTGTATACCTCACAGAACTAGAGAAAACATTCACAAAATTCATTTTGAACCAGAAAAGACTAGAAGAGCAAAAACAGTCCTAGGCAACAAAGGCAAGGCAAAGGGCAAAATGTATAGTGAAATAGGTATTGTGAAATAGGAAGAAATTGTTCCAAAGAAAGGGGAACTAAAGGGGCAGTGGGAAGGGGGAAAAGGAAGGAAGGGAAAAGAAAAAAGAAGAGTCCATACTCTTAAGTGAAATAAATCATAAACACATGTTAAATATCACATTGTTCCTGTGGTGTAAGAAATGGAAACAGTAAACAAGGACCAAAATGTATAATAGATACTGTGAAATAGGAAGAAAATATTCAGTGGGAAGTGGTACAAGGGATGGGGGAGGGGAAAAGGAAGGAAGGGAGAAGAAAAAAGAGAATAGAAGGAAGAAAGTGGAAAAAAGCTTTTGTAAATAAGGAGGGGAGGAGGAGTTAAAGGGAGGAGAGGGGACTGGGGAAAAAAGAATCAAGGTATACATGTATGCAGGTATAAACTCCCTTTGATGTATGTGATCATTATGTATATTGAAAATGTACTAATAAAATTAGTCAAAATAAAAAAAAAATTAGTTGAATCAAAGAAAAAAAAGTAAGTGGTTGTTCGCTCAGCTGCACCTGGGGAATACAGGAAGCAACCTTCCTGCTTACCCACTTGGTATGATGAATGCATGACAAGGTGCGTGCATGTGTGCAAAAATGTCAAACTAGGTTTTTTTATCCACAAGTTTTGCATATACTTACCTGAGCATCATAGGGAGTAAAATACACCCACACCACTCTACTGTTGTGTAAACATGGATTTTACTATAATGGAATTTAAATGTGACTTGAGGTAGCCATGCCTAGGGAAATCTGTGCACTCACCCACTTGGCAGATGAACAGCAAGGTATATACAGAAGATCCAAATCAGCAACAGGTGAGTTTTAACCATGAAATAGTCATTACTCAATTTCATTGCGTTTAGGTTTTTTTAAAAAAGTTTTCTTTTGATTTTTCTGGTAGAAACAGCCCAATTCAGTACAAAGACATATGAAAAATCAGATTTGCAAGTTCTGGAGGAGATCCAAAAGTGAATCATACATGGATGATGATGATAATGACTTTGATGTTGGCCATGTGAGCCGAAGTTTCTGTGACAGTGAAATGGAACAAGAATTGACTGATACATACACAGGGAATGCAGACCTCCTTGATTCAGATAATGAAGAAGACAGCAATGTGAGTGCGTAATTGACTAGTAGAAATGGTACAAAATGGTAAGGAAACAAAATGGAATGATCAAATGTTAGAACTATGTCCAAAAATATAGTGGAGATCGTAGCAGGGGTGAAATCTATTGGATGGAATGCCAGCACTGCCATTTAATATTGGAAATTGTTTGTAACAGATGAAATGCTGTAAGCTGTTGTGAAATACACAAATGCTAAAGTACAAGTAAAACTTTCTGTATGCACCAGTACTCAAGAATGTATTTAGTATGGCACCTCACTAGCTGAACTGAAAGCAGTCTTAAGTCTGCTGTACTTAGCTGGGCTTTCTCATGGTAATTTCATGGGCTTGAGGTTTGTAGGATAAGAATGACATTGAGGATATTTGGCTTCCTTCAAAAAATTGCCTGAGATTTGATCACAAAACCACCTGACAAGAAAGAAAAAGAACTGATAATCTGGCTGATATCCACTCATTGTTTTGGAGATTTGTGAGTAATTTTCAGACAATTTACACACCATTTGAACACATGATTATTGTTGAACATTTTGCAGCATTTTATGGGTTGCTGTAGCTTCAGGCAGTATATTTCCCCCCAAAACTTCAAAATTAGGCATACAGATTTATGACCTTGTAGATGTGAAGACTTATTATGCTTTCACTTTAGACATTTATCCTGGAACTCAGCCACCAAGGCCTTATTCATGTAGTGGTAAACCAAGTGACGTGAACAGACTTGTTGCTCCCATCTCCCAAATGAATCAGAATGTGACATTTGATAATTGGCTTACCAGCTTCCAATTGATGTTATATTTGCTAACAGAGCGCAAGTTGACCAATGTAGGAACTGTACCTACAAGAACAAAGCAGAAATTCCCAATGAAATGTTGCAATTTCAAAGTAGAGACTTACATAGCACAATCTTTGGTTTTCAAAAAGACACAACATTAGCTTTGTGTTTGCAAACAAAAAACAAGGTGGTAATGCTGAAGTCAACATTGCACCGTAATGGAAAAACTAATATGGAAATGTCAACAAAACAGAAGCCTGAGAAGGAAACTTTCTACAAAGAAAACAAAGACAGGATAGATGTTATTGATGAGTTATGCAGCAACTATGCTGTCACTTGAAACACAGAGCATTGGTTAATGGTTATATTTTACTCAATCCTAAACATGAATGGCATAAATAGTTTGATAGTTTAAAAAGAAAATAACATGGGAAAGATTTCATGGAGAAATTTTCTTAGCAGACTGGGACTGAAATTCATAAGAGATCATTTACAGTAGAGGAAAAACAATGTTACTGCCTAGAGAACTACAGAAAACAATTGTGGAGCACACTTGTGAGCTGATGGCACAGCATCACGAAAGTGTACCATGACAATGGGAAAACCAAAAAGATTCACTACAGTAAAGGACAGAAATGGGGGGAAAGAGAAAAGAAGGAAAGGGAAAAAAGATGTGTATTTATACACAAGATAGCTAAAATAATTGTACTACTAATTTCTATTAGTTCATTGAAAGGAACAGTTAGTGCTTATATTGTTTGATCAGTTTTGCATTACCTATGTCTGGCAATCTGAGCAACTACTTTGAAGATAACAATATGCAATCTAATCATTGTTAATTTCCTGTCATCTTGATTTGAAATTCTATATCATTTTTATTGTTTTCTTCTCTCTTTAAAATAAAAAATGTGCTATCAGTGTAAATCATATTTGTGTGCAGAACGTGTAGTTTTTATGTGTAAAGACTCCCTTGGGTATGAGAGTTGAAGTAAAGGTTATTTCTGTGGTAGACTTCTGTTTGTGTTTACATTGTAGTTCACATAGGATTTTATTTTTGATGTTATCTTGTAGATTTTGTAAGCAAGTAAACAGCTGATATGAAAGTGTTGATGTCTATTCTAAGCACTCATTTCATATTTCATATTTTATTTTATTGATACGCTATTTTCCTGCTAAGTGCACATCATATAATATAGTAGGAAGCTCCTGACAAAACTAAAGACAAGAAAGATTACAAAAATGGCCTGCTACATAGAAAAGGAAAGCTAAGCACATGTGCTATCAGTATAAGTGAGATTGTTCAGAGAGCATTCAGTTGTCTTGTGTGAAGATTACCTCAAGTGCGACAATCAAAGCAAAAGTTATTTCTGTGTAGCGTTCTATTGGTATTTTTATTGTATTTCATGTAGGAATTTACTTATGATGTTATCTTACTCATGATACCTAAGTTTCATAAGGCAATATATATAGCTGATGTGAAAATCATATTTATTCTAAACACACAATACATATTAAGAATTTAATACTTTATTTTATTGCTCTATTATGTTCCTGTTAGCTACATATTATATAATGTAAAAAGAAAGTCCTGAGAAAATGACAAGATATCAAGTATGTCCGACAACAAGTCCAGGAAAGCAAAACACATTTGCTGTCAATATAAGCAGTGTGTGTGTATGGAACATGCTGTTGTCATGTGTGAAGGCCTCCTAAGCTGTGATAATTGAAGTAAAAATTATTTTTGTAGAGTTCTATTGGTATTTTCTTGCAGTTCATACAGGAATTTATTTCTAATGTCATCCTTTAAAGTTTGTGCACCAAAAACCAGTCAATGTTCAAAGGTTTTATGCTTTTTTTATAAACATATATTAAAAATTCAATACTTATTTATTTATTTTTTATTTTTCCTACTACTCATTGTTTAATATAGTAAAACTCATAAAATTAAAAATTAATAATTCATCAATAGAAACATTCTAAAGAATACATGTGGCCACAGGACCTTCTGCAACCAAGTCAAATCTCAGTTACCATGATTTAACTTTGTTTGAGCTGTTTAGGTTGTGATGGAAATTTTAAAAATTTAAAAATCAAGTAGCAGTCTGACACCATATTAGGACAAAATAAGATTATGCAACTCACCACATGGCATGGTCCGTTAGACTCACTTAGCCTTGACTGACTACTCCCAGCTGCAAACCAGAGATAACATGACCCAGCTCAGTTTGACTGCACCCAGCCGCACGGCATATACTTTCTAGCCCCAAACATACCCTGTTTGCTAACTTGTTTCAAGGACTTTCTGCTCAGCGATGAAGATTAACTGATGCTACCCAATAAAAATTCACCATGCTTTTAAGCTTTTGTATCCACTGCTTACAAAACCTATATAAATGAAACCCAAATCCGGCTCTGGGCTGATGCTTTGCAAGTGATTTCCCCCATGAGCTCATCGGCATAATAAAGTTGTTTGCCTTCCAGCTCCTTGGTGCAGAGCATTTTCCACTCGGTTTGGTACCAGTTTCTGTGACAGGGTCAGTGCAGGTGCTCGTTTCAAATCCATCTCCTCCAATAAATTAAATTTTATTTATAGTAAAGAGTCAAAAAAGTAGTATGGTATGTGTCAATTACATAAATAATGAAAGAATTATGTTACTGTATTTTTCTGTATTTTGTGGTGTCTGTAGTATTTGCCAACTTTTTAAACTTGTTCAATATTGTATTCTTTTCTTACAGAAGGATATCAAAATTGTAAAAGCAGCAAGAACCATGCAAGTGGGAACTGCTTAGGCTGAAGTGATACTGAGATGAGCAGAAAGCAATCATTTACATTTGAAAACGTATAAAAGGCCATTTTTAACCTTCACTATATGTTACTGTGATGAAACAAAGGCTCAAGGTTTTAAATCACACATGTAAGAATCAACATTTCACCCAGCCAGAGGAAATTAATGGAGACATATGAAACTGCAAACCCATCACTCCTAATCTCCCTCCTTAGAACATGCCCTGTCACATGATCTAGCAATGCAGTTTCTAGGTAAAGTGTGCCTGCTATGACTTACACAAGCAGAGCTATTTCAATCATGTACCCTGTCCATTTTATTCTTAGATGATTATATGGCTAACACTGATAATTTTCCATTCCATGTACCTCCATAAATTCCAGATTTATTTACGTTAAACTATCTGGACAGTCCAAGTGTATCCTGCTAAAAGCATATGATAGATAAGGACTCTCTCTTATCTTTCCATCAGTATATAGTTTGGTCTATTACTTTCATTCTATTAATACTTTTGTTCTCACTAATATAGATAATACAGTTGGGGTAACTGGGCTGCACCCCTTCACTCATCTGAACCTAAGCAACAGCTATGACCTACACCCTGGCCTTGAACTCGCAGCAATCCTCCTGTCTCAGCCGCAAGAGTGCTGGGATTACAGGAGTGCGCCACCATGCTCAGCGGGCAGGGGTTGGAATTTGTAATCAGACAACAAAATTCTTTTTAGAACAACTGAATTGCTTTAAGAAGTAATACATCTAGAGTCAGGATAAATCCCGCACAGTAGATTGACAAAGGAAGCACAAAAACAAAGTAGTCAACTTTTGTGTTAGGTTACTTTTCCCACTGCTAATGTTAATTGCTGTTCTTTTGCTGTGATAAACTGTAATGGTGAGTACCACAGCTTCTCTCAGTCCTATGAGTCCTAGTAAATTGTGGATCCTGAGTCTGGTTTGGGGACACTGGGCAAACTCCCAACTGGGTGTTCCCTTTATCCTTTTGCTTTTTTTTCATATCTTTCTATTCACAACAAAATAAAATTCAGTCCCAATCTACTTTTAATAAGAGGAAATTGGAGCTAAAAATAGAAAATGGAGGTAAAGTGAAGAAAGTAAATGTAGAAATGTTTGCAATAAAAAACTTGAGAGAAACCTACCGTTAGGATTGTATTTAGGGGCTGGGGATTTAGCTCAGCGGCAAAAAGCGCTTGCCTGGCAAGCGCAAGGTCGTGAGTTCGGTTCCCGGTACCGGAGAAAAACCAAAAAAAAAAAGGATTGTATTTATTCATTCAGTCATTAAAACAATGCTTACTAAGCACTTTTCATGTATCTAGCACTTGCTTGAAAATGGGGTAAGAATGGGCTTCAGAATAGAGCTGGGTATGTGGGTTTATAGTTTGTAGAAAGCTAAAGCTATCACAGCAGTGAACTCCTGGCAATTTTGAGTGCCAGAGAGAAAATTTGTGAAAAACATAAGGTGTTTTTTTTTTGTTTTTTTTTTTTTTCCTGTTGAAGCATCCACAGGCATCCACCTTACCCTGCCTCTACAATGGGAAGGAGGGGGCACACTCCCACTTTTACCCACATCAGTATTTCATTGTTTTGTTCCTGGGACTAAGCATTTAATTGTAACCTTGTCTGGGACCTGCTTCCCGGTCAGATAGGGGCACGTACTATCCAAGCCCCTTGCACAGCGGTGGCCATTGCCACCATGATAACCTGCTAAGAACGCGAAGTAGACCTGACCAGGAAGAAGCGAGTTTGTGCTGGTTTGCAGGTGAGTTGATGGAAACTGAGTGGTTTTCTAAGAAGAATGTGAAGGGCTGAACACCTATGAGAAAGACCTTGAGGTGAAAATCTCGCTAAAACAGAGGAGTCAGGAGGACAGTCCCATTCTGCACAGCTTTGTAGCAATCATCCTCAGAACTTCTTAAACACTGTTGTTTTTTTTTTTAACCAAAGTAGTCTATAAGTGCAGTGTGAAAGAACCCTTTGATAAAACAGAAAATTTCTGTATTATTAAAATAGTGGTTGCGTTTGTAATCACATATATGTATGTGTGTGTGTATATATATATGTATAATATATATATACACTTTCCAAGTTTTGTATTATTAAGGATTACAGCATGAAGAGAAGACAATATCTTTAGTGATTGTTGGCTCTGACTCTAGCCAGACATTACCCACCTTCTCTTTCTTCAGTAGATCACCTATTAAGGCAGAAAAATGTGAAATGAATTGCTGGTAAAACCCACTGAAAGCCAGGAATTTGTTACTGGACGTCCTTGATTGTCCTGGGGGTAATTCCCACTCCAGAGCAGCTAATGCTTTGCTGGTAATACGCAGATAGTTTGGATGAAAGGTAAGACCCAGAAATGCCATCCCCAGAACTCTCAGTTCTTGGTGTTGGTTTATCCAAGACTGATTGCCCAAATAAGCTGATATTTTAGCTGCTGATCAGGATAGCATCATTCATCATAACTTTCAAGTATGCAAGTTCATACAGAGTTCATAATCAAGGGCACTATTCATAGGCAAGATAAAAGAAATAAGAAGAAGATAGACCTGCTATTTTATGAGACTTGGTAAAAAGACACCAAGAGTTGTGTCTTTACAATTAAAATTTTCAAACAATTCTTCCAAGAAATTCTTTGTTATTTCCTTGTATTCATTTCCTGAACAGCCTGTGTTACTTAATATTTTTTGGATGTTTGGATTTCTAATAGCTGTTGTTTTTTAAAAAATAAAGTCATTTTTTTCTAGAGCAATATAAACTTTAAATACATTCACCCCCCCATGAAAACAGCTACAAAGACTTGTTGCCATGACTAATTACATATACATGAAGATGAGAAATCAGAGTTGAATTTATGTATTTTTTGCATAGTCTTGGTTTAGCTTGAACAAAAGGTATTGCAATAAAAAGAAGCTATTGGCTATTTTAAAAATTTACATTCAGGATGGAAGTAAGTACTGAGAATACATTTGTTCTTTTCAAATTTTAATTTTAACATACATAAAAACATGAAAATTGTACATATTTATATACTATGTAATGTTTAAATTTGGATAAACATATCTATCTCCTAAACATTTATTATTTATTTACCATGACTGCTTCTTTTAGAAGAGCCAGTTCTGCCACTCAAAATATTTTCTTACTTTATGTGCAGAGAAGTTCTTATGGTACCAGATAATAGCATAGATGAACATAACTGAATTCTATTTAGTTGCAAGTCTTGATTATAACAGCAGGGTGCTCTTTATGCAGTCCTGAAGAGCTAGAAATTAGATGTTAACACAATCTGGTTTTAACCCACAAAAAATGCATTATTTAAATTATCTGCCAAGACGATAAATTATTCCTTCAGAATAAATTAAGAACTTTTGGAATTTGAGTAAATATTTCAGAGATTAAAATAATTTTCATTAAATTTCATAAAAAATTAAATTTGGGACATTAGTAATAAATACTATTCTTTTCAAACCAAGTGGAATGCCCTCTACTGACTGTTCTGTGTTCACCATTTTATTTCACTCAACCCTCATAAACCAATAAGGAGGCCATCCTTATATGAAGAAGTAAAAACTCAGAAAGTTTATGTAATGAGTAAAAAAACCCCACAAATACCTGACAAAGCCAAGAGTCGCAGGCTGTTTTCAGAATTGATGTTATAGTGAATACTGTATGCTCAGCATGAATAATTTTCATACAGTATACTAGAATTTCCTCAAAAATATATAGATTAGGGTTTACTGACATCAAATAATACGGTTGAGGTCTTACCGCTAGTAAGAGCTCTAATTAAACTGGAGTCTCTGATGTTAAAACCTGAGTACACAATACCCCCTAAATTCATAGGGGTTACATTCCTGCAGCGCCTGTGAATTGTGAAAAACTTCAAATTTCAGAGATGGTCAGAAAAATGCCTATAAATGCCTATTTTTATAGTTTAAACCCTAAATGTGCCATGTCTCCCACAGTTATGTAATTTAATTTAATCAAATAGGATAAAGCCTTAGAAGGTGCAGGCATTTTCATGGGATCTTAGGGTTTTAAGAAGAACAAAACTGTGAACACTCAAGATGGCTACACACAGTACAGCAACCTGTTTATGATGTAGGAATGCTGGTGCATCTCCCAGAGATAGGTTACAGGGCAGCAGCCAATCAGCAGCAGGGAGAACTGAATAATGCTTTCAGATTGGCTACTGGCAAACCTCCCATCAAAAAAAACAATTGCAGGGAATATTTGCAGTTTCCACAAAAGTGCTGTGGTTTCCACAAATAATTATTAGATTCTAAAGAAAAATCCATATATGACAGGCCACAAACTCTGAACCACTACTTTGTGGGGATATACTGTATGTTCTTTCATATCACAGTATCTTGGTATCGTTGGTTATACCAAGAGGGAGTAAATATTAGAAAAATCTGAACTATTTTAGTAAAGGATAATTTTACGAGAATATAATGGCCTCTTTGGGTTACCTTTTGTGGTGTTTAATCTTGATTATCAGTTTGATTGGCTTGAGAGATGCCTACAAGATTAGGAAAGCACACTTCCAGGTGGGTCATGAGGATATAACTATGGTGACACATCTGGTCCCTTGGTTCTTGTCTCTGGCATTGTTCCCCAGCTGTGTTACCTGCTGCCGTGACCTGAGCAGTTTTATTCCACCATGACCTTCTGCCATGATGTTTTTGCGTTGGAGACAATTTCCCATGGACCAAGACCTCTAAAAGCATAAGCCAAAATAAACCTACCTTATAGTTGCTTGTGGTCACAATGATGGCAAGTTAACTGGTACAGTTCATAAATTAGACATCTACTTAACATTTTGGACTATCACATTGAACATTACTTGAATCCTGGCAGTCTTGCCTACCAACTATGGGAACTTAGGCAAATCACTATCTTCAATGCTTCAGTCCCCACCTTTGCATAATTAAGATAGCAATAACCACTTCACAACCTTGTGCTTAGCATTAAACAAGTTAATCTCTGCAAAGCTCAGTATCCAATGAGAAGCAGCAGATGGAATGGTCAACAACATAGATCTTGGAACCAGCTTCCTGAATTAAAATTCTGACGCTGCCACTGTCTGATCAATAACCTCAGGCAAGTTTGTTTTATCCGCATCTGTACTGCTGGTTTCTCACACATAAAATAAGGTAATGATAGTAACTAATTGCTTCATGACTCAGTATGTGTGAAGTACTTAGGATAGTGTGTGGCACATTATACACAAAATTTTTTTAAAATTTTGAGTAAATGTTAGCTATTTTGCTCTTCAATCATTTCAGTGAATTAAAGTGATTTCCCCTCTGTAACTCAGTTTTGACTTTTTGATTTTGCATTTAGAGAAACAAAACTATCAGCAGCCCCACATAATGGATTTTATAGATACCCTACTAAGTTTGTTGGAGTCAGAGAACAAGGAGGAAAGATAGAGAGGAAGGTCTTAAGAGTGCTTTTTAGATTTATATGACAAAATATGACACTGAGAGGAGTATATTCGTTCTGCTAGACAATCTGACTGTAGTGATTCAGTTGTTGAAAAAAGTGTATTCTAATAGCACACTCCGAAAAAGTCGTTTTAGTCAGCTAGGGACACACCTCAAGATGTATAATCCCTATTCCCTCTCTCCCCTTTGGGATCTCCCCTGTACATTTAACCCTTCTGAAGTGACCTCCACATGACCAGGCAGAGGAAGCTCAAGGTTCTGGCCAGATGGCAGATGCATAGGTGACAGGTGTGCTCCCTTGCCTTTAAGCTCACTCACAGGGGTTACTTGGTGCCTGAAACACCCCACAGTCTTACATCTTGCTGCTTCTCAGCTGTTGGTCCTAAACTAACAAGAACAAAGCAGAATGATATAGAGAAGGAAAACTTTTTAGATGAGATTTTGCTCCCTAGAAATTTTTAAAGTTAATGTATTATTCGAATGCTCTTTTCGGTCATGTGCAATTATTTTCCAAAGTGTCTGGGATTAATTGTGTTAGGTTGAATAGTCTATCTCTTTCTCGTCTCTGTGTGTGTCTCTCTGTCTCTCTCTCTCCCATATTTTCTCTGCCTGATTCCCACCCCTGTAAAAATTTAGGGTTTTGTACTGACTGGAGACATAGCATGAATGTCCCAGTAGTTCAGCTTGTGCAGTTGGTCATTCTTTTGAAATCAGCCTGAAATTAGATCACCATTTAAGAATAATACCAGTATACAGTGTCTTACTGTAAATTATCTAGCAACTTTGAGACTGCTCTGTCTCAACACATCTAAATGGGCATGTCACAGGGTGTCAGCAAAGATAGTGCTGCAGCCTTTTTTGTTTTCTAAACTTTTTGTTTTGAAATTCAGACTGTAAAAATATACAAAATATAATTCTGTATACTATACAAAATAGTCTTTTGATGGGTTGTATACACTACATATACTGGAATTTAACAGATTTGCATGTAGACTCATACAACTACTAACACAAGATGCACGATTACTGAAGACTGGTGTTCCCCAAGATTTTGTCCTCAAACCTACTCAATTTTCATTCATCGCTCTCTGCCTTGGGCACTCTCATCCATAGTAACTTCCACTATCTTTTGGATAACTCTCAAATGTATAACCTTAACCTCCTCTTGGGGCTCTATACCTCATAATTTCATGGCCTACTTCTGCATAACCAAGGATTTTTTATCTATGCCTTAAATTTCAGTATACTCAATGTGGACCTTACATTCCTTTATTTTTAAACTAAGTAATCTACTTGGGGGAATACTACCCTGTGGCCCAAGCCACAGTGCCAGGACACCCCAAGACCATACTAGATGTATACAGATCCCTATTACATTTCCATGTATTGAAAACAGCCTACATACCTGTAACAGGTACTATGTGCTTGTGTATACTGTCTCATGCATTCTATACAGGTCAACTCATTTCATCCTGATAGACATCCTATACATTGTTGGAAATGAATCTAAATTTCAGGGGCTAATTTAAAGAAAAAGAATAAGAATTTGCATATGTTAAAGTTAATATTCTTAGCAAAACATAGTGGTGTATGCCTGTAATTCCAGCACTCTGGAGGCTGAGGCAAGGAGGATCACTGTGAGTTTGAGGCCAGCCTAGGCTACACAGTGAATTCAGGGCCAACTTAAACTACACAGCAAGATCCTGTCTCCAAAAAAAAGACAAGTTAGTATTTATAAAAGTAAATACTGATGTAGGGGAGGGGTTCTGGAAACTTCCCTTCACAAAGTTAACAATATATCCATCTTCAAAAAACCTGTAAATGTAACTTGTCCAAGTTCCTGCTGCCGTGAGAGGTCTGATTACCTTGTGACAGTACTTTAATAAAAGCTTCTTATGAGATCTGTCCATCACTATCCAGTTGTGCTCCATGCATTCTCCGTATTGCCATAGAGAGATCTGCACATGGGACCATGTGTCTCCTGTGATCAGAAGTTGTCACTGGCTCTCTACTTTTGGGATAAGAGTAAAACTCTTGTTCTTTACAGAGCTCCGGAAAGCAAACCTAAAATTCATATGGTACTAGATGAGAAACAGAATAGCAAAAGGAAATTTAGGTGACAAAAGCAAAGCAGGAGGCATCACAGCACCTAATTTCAAGCTATACTACAAAGCAACAATGATAAAAATTAGATGGTACTGGCACAAAAGCAGAAATGTGGATCAATGGAACAGAATAGAGGATACACATCGTCAGACACACTCAACTTTTTGATCTTACAAAAGGCCAAAAACATACATTGGAGGAAAGATAACATGTTCAACAAATGTTGAGGAGAAAAGTGGGTATCTGTTTGCAGAAGATTGAAGCTGGATCCATATCTTTCACCATGTACTAAACAAAAATTTAAAAATGGATCAAAGATTTAAGCATTAAAAACAGAAACATCAAACCTACTGGAGAATAAAATAGGTAAAATATTTGAAATCATAGGTGTAGGTAAATACTTTCTAAACAACTCTTAACTGCACAAAAAATAACAGTAAGATTAGCAAATGGAATTACATCAAGTTAAAAAGCTTCTGCACAACAAAAGAGTCAATTAGAGTGAAAAGACAACCTGCAGAAGGGGAAAACTTTCTTCTTGTTATTCTGAAGACGGAGGACTAATGTCTAGAATATATAAAGAACTCAAAAAATTAGATAATCTAAAATAAAAGACCTAATCAACAATGGGCAAGTGAAAAGAAGTATATTTCTCAGAAGAAGTACATATGACCAAAAAACATATAAAAAATGTTTAACATCTCTGGCTGCCTTAGTTACTTTTCTCATTGGTGAGACAAAATACCTGACACTCACAAGTTAAAGGAGGAAATGTTTATTTTAGCTCATAGTTTGTAGATGTTTCAGTCCATAGTTAGCTAGCTCTGAAGCAGGGCAGCTCAGCAGAAGGGTACAGCTGTGGAGAAATGGTCCATGGCAGGGCATGCAAAAGCAGCAAGCTGCAGCAGAAGCAGCAGTAAAGCAAGCCCCCCTTTCCCTTTTATCTCATCCAAGTGACAAGCCTTTCGGGTGGTGCCACCCACACCCGGGGGGGGGGCTTCCCATTAACCACACTCAAAACTATGCTAAACCAATCAGTGGACTAATTTAGTTATCACACATCCTGAATCTCAGTATCACACCCAAGATCCAGCCAGCTCTGAAAAGCCCCACCTATGAGCTTTTGCATGAGGGCATGAGGCTTGGAGGGAGGGCAGCTAGATACATGACATAACAGTGGCCATGAGAGAAATGTAAATTAGAACAACACTAGGACTGCATCTTACATGAGAAAGAATGGCAATCATCAAGAAGTCAAAGATTAACTAATGCTGGCATGGCTGTGGTGAGAAAGGAACTATCCTCATTGTTGATGGGAATGTAAATTAGTACAGCCAGTTATGGAAGTCAGTATGGAGATTTCTCAAAGAACTAAAATTAGAAATTCCATATGACCCACCTACTGCCCTTGTAGGTATCTTTCCCAAAGAACTAAAAACATCATATTATAGTGATGCATGCATGCCAATGTTTATATTAACACAATTCAGAATAGCTAAATCCCGGAAACAACCTTTATGCTCATCAACACATGAAGGAAAACGTTGTGTCTATACATCATGGAATACTATGCAGCTATAAAAAAGGATAAATTTGAGAGATTTGTAGGAAATGGATGCACCTGGAAAATATAATTTTGAGTTAAATAAATCAGATATACAAACTTAAATACCATGTGGCATCCCTTTGACTAGGGCAAAGTACAAACAAAAAGCAAAATAAAGGCTGGACAGATGGAAACAAGGGGATAAATCTCTTATAGATAGGGGTTTAGGAGACTGAGGAGAGAAGGGGAGGGGAAGAGTAAGTAAGAAAAATTGAGATATGCCAGATACAGAAACCTATTAACCACAATTAATGTAAACATTGTATGTCATAAACATGAGCTAATAATAATAATAATAAATTGGGAAAGGGGATTTAGAAACAGAGAGAGGTGGGTGGGAAGGGGATTTGAAAAAGGAAATAAGCTGTGTTATACACATGCACATGTCCCAAAAGAGGTCTGTAAACTTCAGGTACAGCAAACATGCACTAACACAATTTTAAATATTTTAAAATATTTATTTTAAAGTGTTTAAAAATTTATGTAAAAATATTTAAAATAAAAACCAAAACTCCTCCTCATGACTTCCTGGCTGTCCGCTCTGACACTTGACACTATGTGATGTTGAACTCCTAGTGACCCCCACCAGTGCTTCTGCTTCCAGCACCTTTTCCTGCACCTCCACTGCCAGGACTGCTCTCCTTCTGTCCTCTCTGCACTCAGTGCTGTCATTGTTTTCAAAGTTGGAAAAAAATACCTATTGGTTATTTTTAGCTTATAGGAGTAACACATAGTGAAGGTTGAAAAATTATGTAATACAAAGAAATCCCGTGTACAATTAAATAATATGATTCCGAATCTGAATTGGAGAAAACCATTGAGAGCCTGGTGAATAAGTTTTCCATTTTTTCTACTGCCAGTGTGTGTGTGTGTGTGTGTGTGTGTGTGTATGTATTCTAGGCTATAAAATTGGGATATGTGTTGGTCAGCTTTCCTGCTGCTGGACAAAATATCCATCACCTGCAACATAAAGGAGTTTAATTTGGCTTACAGTTTTAGAGGTTTCAGTTTAGGGTCATCTGGTGTCAAGACAGAAATATGGCAGAAGGTGGTGGTAGAGCAGAGATGCAAAGCTGCTCACTTCATAGTGTCTGGAAAGCAGAGCAGGGGAACAGTGCCAGAGAGAAAGGGGCCAAGGATGAGATATAGACCCAAAGATCATACCTCCATGATGCATCCAGACACGTCCAGAAACGTGCTTTAGTAATCCCTTAAACATGTCCCTAGCCAATCAATTGACAATTCAGTTTAAGGATAACAAACCTTGTTACTATTATTGTTACTCTACTTTATCAATCTTTCAGAGTCTTTCCCAAAATATTTTTTGTTTTGTTTTAAAAGTCCAAAGTGCTATCCATTGTGTGGTGGAGCCATTTTTCTTTGTTTCATTTTAATGCAGAATTTTTGATCCCTAGGAAGACCAAACATTTCTTCATGTATTTCTTCTCCCATGACCTGCCTTTTGTTCTCTACCCATTTCTCCATTGAATACACATGACAGATATTGGTCATATGTGTTGACATTTTCTTTCTACAAATGAAAATGGTGTTAGGCTGGGCGTGGTGGCACACGCCTGTAATCCCAGCACTCGGTAGGCTGAGGCAGGAGGGTCGTTGTGAGTTCAAGGCCAACCTGGGCTACAAGTGAAAATTATGGAAACAAGGAGTGAACAAAGTGAAAATTATGGAAACAAGGCCAGCCTGAACTGCCTAGCGAGACCCTGTCTCAACAAGACGGAAAAAAAAAAAAATTGTGGAATGTATGAGTGAACTGAAGACACACAGCACTTCATTCCAGAGTGCCCCCTTGTTGGGGTGAGAGCTCATTCTCTGACCACTTTATCTCTTCTCACATAGAACCAACAGCCAGATCCTGTGAATTCCACTTTCACAATACCTTTAAACATCCCACAAGCAGTGTCCAGATTTGTCATTTCTTGTCTGGATTTCTGCAACAGCCTTCTCTGATCTTTCTAAATGAATGTTTTTCTCCACCATCACCGGTGTTTTCTAAAATATAATCTGTCCACTTCATATTTTTGCTTGAAAGCTTTTAATGCCTGAAAAGTAATTCAAATTGTTTTATAAAGGTGTTCAAGATTGCTATAAAATTTGGTTTGTCTGTCCAACTCAGATACACCTCTCTTTCTTCTCTCTTTTACATCATCTCTGTTCTAGCCACGTCACACTTTCAGGTGTTCCAGAACAGATCTTGCATTTCACAGCTCTTTGCCTTCTACATTTGTCTCAAATGCTACAAATTCCGTGGAAACTTGCCCTGTTTATCCACCAAAATTACCACACTACCATCAGCACCACTAACTCCTTAGCCAGCACTCTTACCAGGCATGCCTTTCTCTAGCCTCTCCACTGGCTCATTATTTCAGAGATAATCTTGTATTTCTCTTCCCAGTCCAACAACTTCCTGCCCACACAGAAATAATTTTGTGGGTTTGCAATTTTAGTGTATCCACCTAATCTGTGATACCTTTTATGTATAAACTGACTGACTCCACTTTATGATAGTTAGTATTTCAGCTGAAATTTTGAGCACAGTTCTGAAAATATGTTACTCAAAAAATGCTGAAATTCAACATGCATGTTTTTGTTTTAAAACATTCTAATTGGAAGGAAAAAGACCTTGAATGCTCCTCTTAAACAGGGGATCTGAAAACAAATGGAAGATAGATGGCAGCCTTGTTAGGGAAACAAGCCTTTTCAGCTATTAGGGAAACAGATCTACTTTATTGATGACATTTATTCACACAAAAATATAATGATACAGTCATACACATATGGTTTCTAGTTCAATTAAAATATGCCTAAAAGAGCTTTTGTACAAATATATAATAGACACAACTATTAGCATTATTTTTCTAAGGTTTCTAAAAATAATATACTCTAGAATAAGGATGAGTAAACATTTGTCTTTGCAAATTCAAGGTGCATGATTTATTTATGCACTTCCTTTTCCTCCCTTTTCTTACAACCACATAATTTAGGTCTACATGTTAGCTGGGCGTGGTGGCACACACCTGTAATCCCAGCACTCAGGAGGCTGAGGCAGGAGGACCACTGTGAGTTCAAGGCCAGCCTGAACTGCATAGTGAGCCCCTGTGTCAGACAAATAAAAGTTATGAACAAGAAAATTAATTTAGATATATACTTAATGTTTATAAACCCTTGCCATAAGTGAAACAATCTTAAGAGTTATGATATTTCTTTCAAGGAAGTGATCAATCAGGACTAAAGCATGTTAACAAAAAATAGATTCTTTATTTTGTTCTGGGTGAACACAAAACAATCCAGAAAGCTTTTAAGGAAGAAAGTCCATCAAGAAAAGGACAAGTCCATCAGAATGTGCCACCAGTACAGTGGCACATTCTGTAGTTCAGGTACTCGGAAGACTAAAGCAGGAAAATCACCTGAGCCCCAGAACCTGGGCAACATAGTGAGATCCCCATTTAAAAAAAAATACCAATATGGACAGAGAGACTTTGCTGAGATCATGTGTATCAATACTGAAATAGGATGCTACACAGAATTTTCATGATTCTTCTGCTATGAAAATTTTACCCTTCCTTACTTAAAAATTGCCAGCAAGAAGTTATTTTTTAAGAAGTTATTTTTTATATATCATTTACATACCTTTCCTAATAAAATGTCAATCTGTCATTACAAGAGTTAAAACTAAAATATCAATATACTATGTACTAAAATACCTAATATATTACCATAATGATTTTTTTTTAATTGAAGAAATTTTTTTGAAAACTTCTATTTTTCTCTAAGTTAAATCAGGTTTTATATTTTTTTCCCAAGGTCATTCACCTCCTGTCTTTTCTCTCGTAAGTGTCAACATATTGTTTACTTCATTAACACTTAAAATGGAGGTCCAGGCAGGATGAAAATACTTAAATTGATTAGTTCCTTAAAAGCTATAGCAGAAACCATAGTGAAAAAATAACAGAATTATTAGAAATATAGCAATTCACTCCTAATGTTGTACAGCTGACATTTTACCTTTATATTCTTCATGATTATGGTAATGATTTATCTTAGTATTATAGCAAACATCTTAGTTCTAAGATGGCATCTAACATAATTCTGTCTCCAAATCTTGCTGTAAGTGAATTGATGTATTTTAGTGAGTTCTGAATTCTAATTTTCAGTTGTAATATGACCTTCTTACTACAGCTGTGATGCCTGGCTGGATTCTGGTTTGGAGAACCTCCAAATGTGAGGCCCTTTCTCTGAAGGAAATCCTGGAAGAGCTCTTTATCCAGACTTGGAAACACATAAAGATCAGATGTGTCATCTTTTACTTCAGGGTAACTTTACCATGATTCCACTCTTTCATTATCTTTATTTTTTAAAGTAAAGTGAAAAATGATTCAGTTCTCAGGATTGACCCCCTTCATTCATCAAACAGGAAAAATTGGTTGTGTCTGCGTTAACATTTCTACTCATTGCTTTCTCCCATTCACTCAGAAATTTACCAGGCATTTACGATGCCCTTGTTGGGTGCCAGGCAGTGAACTCGACACTGTGGAAAACAATGAAGTTGTTTTGAGGGTTGAGGCTTGTCTCCCCACAGGCTCACTTTCTGAAGATATAGAGACAAGGTAAGGATGGGACAGACAGGTAACCAGTTTTAAAGCACAAAGCCCACAGTCCTTGAATACCTTCTGAAAGAAGGAGATATAGAGAGCTTCAATAAAACAATAATGATTAACAATGTTCGTCTCTTTACTCACTCAAGAGTAATCCTACATGGACAAGTCGCCTGTGATTGCCTTCCACAATGGAAGAATGTATCCACAGAGGGATGGTGAGGGCTGGTGTGGGTGCTATGCCTGGCACAGAGGAGGGTGGAAACAGGGACTGAAAAGTTGCTTTCATTCTCTTGGCAAAGGCAGCCTTGCAGCTGGGCTCATCTGCTGTGCCTTCTGAGGGCACTTGAGTGCCTCTAATGACATGTGTCTTAGCACCAGCCTCCAGAAGGAGCCAACTGATGGAGAAGATGGTTTAAATGGCTACATAACAAGATAAAGAAGTGTAGAAAATCAGTTCATTTTCCTTCTAAAGTAAGAATATCTACCCTATTTAAACCTTTACCTAAGAGTTTTCTGCCTCAGACCCAAGACCCTGAACTTGCTCTTTAACCTTATCATGACAAGAAAACCTTACCCTGCTCAAATTCCTCCCTTGGAAATTGAGAAGGTAGCAACAGATATGTCTTTAAATTCCCTTTGAAATGCAAACCAATGTGATTTTTACATCAGAGAATTTCAAAGGATGTACATTCTATTAATAAAAACAAAATAAAAAGTGATGTATTTGTATTTTTTGTGGGCCTTTTCCTGTCATTTTACAATAGTTATTACCATTTATTAATGCTACTTTTGTGTTTATTATATTATATATTATACTTTTGTGTTTATTATACTTTTGTGTTTATTATTTCCTTAAAATAAGCAAAAATAAAAAGGTTAATATCTTTGAAAATGTTTAGACATATACACACCACAGAAATAGATGATGCAGTTATGGCTTGTGTCTAGATGACCCCACAAAGCCTCATGCAGTCATAGTTGGGGCTTTTTCAGAGGTGGTAGAATCCAGTGCATGATTGATACATGGTGCAGTGCTAGGATTAAGGTTGCTAGAATTAAGGATGGGTGATTACTAAATCAGTCTACTAATTGGTTTGGCACCACTAATCCTTGTAGCCTGGATGCAATATAAGGGACAGAAAAAGACACCTGTCGTCTCCCTTCCTTGTTTGCTTTTGCTGTCTTCTGCTTGCCATGAACTGGTTCTCTTTTGTGTTGCTCGTCTGCCAAGCCACCCTGCCTTGGAACCAGCTAATTATAGATTGAAATCTCTATAAGCCGAGCTAAATAAACCTTTCTCCCTTCAACTTTGGGTGTTGGGTATTTTGTCTCAGCAATGACAGAAAGGTAATTAAGACAAGCAGCTTGGAAATGAAATGCTAATGGAAACATAATTTAAGTTTTTCTCAAACTTTAGCAGAACCCTTTAAAGATTGGTTAAATTTCTGGAACTTATCCTACAGTTTCTACTTCCTTGTGGTGGAATGAATACTTCTAACCTGTTCCAACTGGTACTTGTAAGGCCTGACCTGAGAAAGATCTTCCCAATAAACATGCTGCCCTCTGCAAACAACAGGAATCCACCAAAAGGACCATGCTACCCTCAGGAAACAGAACTGATGGCCGTCAACTTAGGACTGCACATATAATCTCCCAGATGCCAGAGTGTCCAGCAGTGTCTACACACCTGTGTTGATCATCCTTGGAATTTTTACCCTACATATTCCATCCAGATTCCTTGAGATTATGAACCCCGTCCCCAAACCCTATATTAATGGATCCCCTCCTCAGGCCGCCTGCTGATATCATTCCAGTTTTAGCCTTCCTCTAACTAACTGGAATTAAATCCAGCCTTTTCCTCCCTGGAACCTGTCTCCAGTGTTTCCCTATGTGCCACCTTTAACAGTACTGACTCCTGGTCTGTGACAAACATTTGAGAACCAGGGCCGGTTAGCATAGCTCCTGTAGAGACATCCCCAGTATATGAGGTCTTCAAATGCCTAAGAGTTGAGATGCACCTCACACAACAGTGTCTTTCCCCCAGTTTTTGTCAATGTTCAGAAAGTCATGATGACAATGATGTTTTTACTTTATTTTATCATGTCAAAATGTTTTCCTCCTATCTTTAATCAATTGCCTACTGATTTCTCTGTTCCCTTGATTATTTCCTTGGAAGAAATTCAAACCGCTGTAAAACTTGCATTTTAATATTTAGCACGATTTTTTTACTCTCTTTTTGTAGCAGATTAGAACTACCCAGTGTAACATACAGGGAGCAGGGGGAAACTAGCAGAGGCCCCCAGGCTTGTGTAAAGACAACATGGCCTGGAATTTATTGTGCCTGGGTGCAGGCAGAGTGCGATAAGACTGTCTGCCGTGAACAAAAAAGAAGTATGTACTTTTTTAAAGGTACGGAGAGAAAATGGCACATCAGGCAGGAAAATTCCAATAGACAACTGTGGTTAAAGATCTCTGGCCATCTTGCATCTCAGTGGGCAGAGTCCTTGAAATGTCCGGTGTAAATGTTCAGGTGTCTCCAGATGTCCCCAGATGCCCTAGAACCTGCAAAGTTCCTTGTCCTGTTTTATCTCCTTTCCTGTGCCTGTTGATGACAACTTCAGTATAGAGCTGAGTTCCCTGCAGAGAGTAGTGCTTCTGCTGACAAGCAGGCTGCGGGATGGGAGAGTCAGGTCCTGGTGGAGCCTTACACCCAGGCACAGAGCACCTTTTAATTCCTCAGCCATTATAGTCCAAAATTTTTTGCCAGAATTTCTGCACTGTTCAGAACAAAGAAAAATCAATGGAAGAAAGACTATACAAAGAAGAGGCTTGCTGTGCATTTAGCTGATGCTCATGGAGATACAGTCTGGAGTCTGTTGTACCCAGTGTCCATCTTTGCTTTAAGCTGGGTATGAGCCTAGTACACTAGTACAATTGGTCTGGGAGACCACAGCCCTTTCCCCCACCTGAATTTGGGCAACACTCCAGGCCCAATCCTCCCATTGTTCTAAAAGAAGCGGAAATAAAAGTAGCAAGGACCCTGGAAATCCCTAAACTTGCAGGCCATAGCACATGTGTGTTAGGTCTTCTAGCTTGACCTTCACTAATGTTTTCACCACCTGAACCTTGTTAAAGGTTCATACATATGGGATGTATCTCATGTATGTAATTTAATCAGAGTGGATTCTGGGACAGGCATGTATGCTGAAAGGCCCTGAGATGATTCTGTCTCCTGTCAATCATTTCTCTTAATATTCTCCAGAGACCCAGTGAGAGGCCCCAGGGCTAGGAAGTACATCTTTCAAAATCTGAGAGCTCAATTTATTTGTGTGCTTTTTGTTTTCCTGTGGCCCTGAAACTACTTTTCTGTTCACGCCTGCCCTGAGCATATCTTCCTGGTATCTCCAATAAATGTAGGTGCTATTTCTTTTACCACTGGATGTGTATTTACAGTTCTTTCCTTGCCATACACAGCAGGCTGGAGTCTATCTGTTGAATCCACCACACAGCACCAAGGCTAAGATTGTAGAAGGAAGGCTTCTATTTAACAATTTTTTTGTGTGATATTTGGGCAGACAATCCTTTGTAACACAGAAACATCTTACACCCCTAACCTCAGGAAGTGCTCCTCAGTTAATGTGCCTTCACAATTATGTTCTCAAGTTTCCATCTTCTAAGAAGGATCTGTAGAATAAAGTTTGTGATATAGCATGTAAAGAAGTAGTGTTTTTACAAATAAAATAAAAAAAAACATAACTTCGTTTTGTATAAAAGTACTTATGTGACTTAATTTCTTCAAACTACTAGATACTCCCTAATTATTTACTCTGCACAGGAACTCTGTTTATTTATAGAACTAATAATGTTACGTTGCTTTCATGAGTCCATTTGTTAATGAAAACACCTGAGTTCATGCCTTGAGGATTTTTGTTTGTTTGTTTAATTTTAGTTTTACTTTAAATGTTCAAGTCCAGAAGATAACAGAACTCCTGTTTGAACTGTTTTAACAACTGAACTCCTCTGAACAGCAACTAAGTATTATAACTATTCAAGGCTGAAACTGTTATTCTTATCTGTTTTATAAATCTAGGTAACAAACTCTTGGGAAATTTTGGAGGTACAGGCTAGAGAAGCCCTAGAATTTTGCAAACAGTATTTGGTGGGTGATATTGCCTAGAGCTCAGAAACCAGAATGCTGAGAGGAATGTGGACAGTAAAGCCTAGGCTTGTGAGGTTTCAACTAGGAATGAGGATTCCATTGCAAACTGACCTTGGCAAAGAATTCGTGCATTGTTTATCCATGTCCTATGACTCTGAATGAGATTAACTTTAAAAATCATGAACTAATTAGTCTGATAGAGGAAGTTACCAGCAGCCCAATATTCAGCCATGCCTTAGGTAATGCTGGGTGTGCTTTTAGCCAGATTTATAGTGAGAATCAGGAACAAAAAGTAGAGCCAAAATATGTGAAAAGTTTAGTTTCACCAGAAGGGAAGTACCTACAAAGTTGGGGCAAAGGAGAGCTCGGTTGGTGAAAAGATTAGCACTAAACATGAGCCAAGTGATTTGCATCAGGAGAGAAGTAAAGATGGCTTGAAGGCACTTCAGAAATTGGCCAGACCCTACCCATTGCAAGATCAAGGATGTAAAAAGACAAACTCCTTTGAAAGACTTGGCTTTGAGAAGAAAACCCCAGGGTGGCCTGCACATTCAGAGCCACCTAGCAAAAGTTCAGCCAACAGGGCACTCAGAGGATTTTGCAGCAGTGCTCCAAGGGAAACAGTCTACTGCTGGAGCTGTCATCCACATTGTTCTGGTTTTTCAAGCCAGCAAAATTAAAGAGTTGTGGGGTCATGGAAGCCTCTACCCAGATTTAGAAGGAAGACTTGGGAGGCCAGGCAAGGAAGCCCTGAGAAACCAGTGCATGGAGCTGTGGCAATGGAAGCCCCAAGAAGTTGGAGATGCCAGAAATGTGGATCATCTGCTGAGGAAAGTTGAAGGCAGTGAGCAGAGCTATCCCAAGAGGGAAGATATGTGGGCTGCAAACAGCAAGACCATAGGCCTTCTTATGTTAGACAGCTAAATTAGATAGAAATATAGCAGTCAGATAGGGCAAACCCTCAAAAGTCACTGTGGAAGATGGAAATATATTGCAACTATTTTGGAGGCACATTTCTTGAGGGCCAGACCTCAAGACAAAAGATGGAATGATTACATTCACACATTTCCCCTAGGGATGAATAGCAGTGATTGATATTCTAAATAGGTATTCATTTCCTTGGTTGGGAGGGTGGGGCCCAGAAGAGACACTAACCCACTCCTTCTAGGAAAAGTCCCTGTTCTGTTCCATGTACGCTTGCTGTGTGACTTGCTTCCCTATTTGATCCCCACTTAATCAATATTACCTAGGCAATTATACTCATGATTGTATTGGTTGATCAGTTTTGGCCTACCTCATGCCTACCTTGTGATTTTCCATTGGATCAATGTTACCTTAGTGATTATACTTGTGAAATCTTATTAGCTGATTATAATTTTTCCTACCTTACACCCAGCTCACTTTGAGGTTTTGCTGTATAAAATTCCCTTGAAAAGCAGGATCCTTGGCAATCCACTTGGGACTCCTTCTGTCTCTTAGATAATGATATAGGCAGCTGCATTAGATAGAAATATTATAGGCAGTCAGACAGGGCCAGGCCCTAGAAGGAGCCAATATGGAAGACAAGATGTTGGCCAAACCTCAAGACAAAAGGTTAAACAAATGCATCCACATACTTCCCTAGGGATGGACATCAGGGATTGATATTGTAACTAGGTAGCAATTAACTTGAAGAGTCACTGACCCAACCCCTTACAGGAAAAGCCCCTGTTCTGTATTCATGCCCACTTGCTACATAACTTGCTTCCCCCATTTGATCCTGATTTAATAAATTTTACCTGAACAATTATACTTGCAATCTTATTGATGATAGGTTTTTCCAGCACAGAGAGAAGGAAAGCAGAATAAAATGCCTTTATTGTGGGCACAGAGAAGACCACAAGGAAAGAGAGAGAGAGGTGGAACTTCTGAGGGCCTGTCATGGGGTCCAAGGTTAAATAGCCCCAGGCTGAGGGCGGGGTTTAGGAGGTGGACCAGCTGGCATGGCAGACCACAGTTGGGCAGGAGCATGGGAAAAGGAAACAGGATATTACAAAAAAGGGAAATAGGAAGTTGTTGACTTAGGGGAAGAAGAGTGGGGCTTACCACATGGCCTCTAGTGGCCAGCGCCATATTGGCTTGGCACCGTACTGGCTCAGCACCATACCACATGACCTCCAGCACCATATTGGCTGGATGCCATAGTGACTCAGCAGGAATTACAGTGAGGTGAGGAACCCATCAATTGGCTGACCATAGTTTTGTCCCACCTCATGCCCACCTAGAGAGTTCCTATGTTTTCCAGTTTAGACCTGCCTCATCTCATGGATTTGCTCTATAAAAATCCCTAGAGAAGACAAGTTCCTGGGCAGCCCACTTGGGCCCCCCTTGTGGCATAAGCATAAAAGGACACAGACGCCATGAAGTGCTCACTACTATGGCTTTCCTATGGCAGCCTGTCCTGTGTTCCTCAGGGTGTACTTTTTTTCCTTCTTTTATTTGGCCCAAGTTCACTCTGCAGGGCCAATTTCTTCCTTACCCTTCACTTTTACCTTTTTTTTTGGCCTTTTCAAGATAGGGTCTCACTATACAGTTCAGGGTGCCCTTTAGCTCACTTTGTAGCCTGGGCTGGGCTCAAACTCACAATGATCCTCCTGCCTTAGCCTCTCGAGTGCTGGGATTACAGGCATGGGCCACCACACCTGGCCACTTTTACTTTTTCAAATATACTTTGTCACTGTTTTTGCATGTCTTGTTCAGTTCCTTGATTGAGAACAGAAGAAACTAGAAACTACCTCCAGAAAGAGACTCTAGCACTTGGCACAATCCAACAATATTACTTGGCATAGCCAGCCAAGAAGAGACCAGGTACGGCTTGATGGGCACATTTTTTTGACTTTCTCTAAAACATTATGAAGGCTTTTTTTTTTCCTTCCTTCTTTCCCTCACTCAATCCCCCAGGCTGAGAATTTAGGGGACACTTTTCATGGTGTACAGAGAACTGTTTGCTGCTTTTCCAGGCATGGGGGATTGGGGAGAGAGTGTATGGCCTTTGTTTTTCTTCCCGCTACAATGGTCTTTTGTTGTAGTATGCCTTGTTTTCCATCCATTTGTTTGCTACCCTTTTTGGAAGTTAGCCTGGTCTCTGATTACTCCAGTTTGTAAATGGTTTTGCTTTCTTGGTTTGTGTTTTGGTCTGGGGTGCTGCCATGCTGTCTTCTGCACATGGCTAAATGTGGGGTTATGTCGTTTTTTCCTGTTGATTTTTTAAACTACCTTAGCTTTGTAATTTAACCTTATAAACTAAGCCTCTGATTTTGGAGAACATCTGGGCTTTTGGAAAGCAAGAGGGACAAATTGCAGTTTGTCGAAATTATTTTAACTGCTACAGTGGCTTTTCCCACATGGAAGAGAAAAATTTATCCATTAAAAAAATGCCCGAGGCTTTTACTGGGGCAGGGCAACGACCAGGAGAGCCTGTTCCTGGCCAGCACAGGAGGGATATTCTCAGATGGTGAGTAGAACCCCTTTGAGAAATGCTGGGGGAGACCAGCAGGCAGTGCCAAGGATGAGTCCCCCTTGCCTTGGAGGCATGTTGAGTGTGGCTAGGCCAAAGTACCCCCACACATCCACCCTCCATTCAGCTTTAGCTGACTCAGTTTCTGTCTTGGCTTAAACTTTGCCTGGGGCTGTTACTTTCTGGGTGGATTTCTTCCTTGTTTAAATGCAGGTAATTAAAAAATCTATGCATGATGGCCTGAACAGAACAAATCAACAGCATTTAAAACTTAAATGAAGTGACTGTGAGTATATAAAAGCAGAGCAATTCCCATTCTTAGAAAAAAAAAAAAAAAAGGATTTCCATGTGTACTGCCTTAAGCAAAGTACTAAAGTCTTCTTACTATAAAAAAGAATGCAAGAGTTATTTTTCCCAATTAACTCAAAATGCAAGTTGAGCCAAGAAGGAGCTCAAGTGGCTAAGGGCTTAGGGAAAAGTTCTACCTTTATCTCACAGAAGTCAAAGGACTAGGTAAGGCCAGCTGGTGGCTTAGCCCCCTTCTCCCTAAGGAGTTAATGGGTCCAAATATGGAGACAAGCTGTCAGGGGGGTTTTCTTTTGTGCTTCTGTGAACAGTGCCAGCATCACTCTAAAGGTCTGTGATAGGTTTTTCCAGCGCAGAGAGAAGCAGAATAATATGCCTTTATTGTTGGCATGGAGAAGACCACAGTAGGAAAGAGAGACGTGGAACTTCTGATGGCCTAGCTTAAGGTCAAAGGTTAAATAGGCCCTGGCTGGAGTCGGGATTTAGTGGGTAGACTGCCTGATGTGGCACGCCAGGATTGGGCAGGAGCATGGGAAAAGGAAACAGGATATTATAAAAAAGGGAAGTAGGCAGTTGTAATTTGACTCACATGAAGAAGAGTGGGGCTTAGCACATGACCTCTAGTGGCCAGCACCATATTGGTTCAGTACCGTATTGGCTCAGCACCATAGCACATGACCTCCAGTGCCATATTGGCTGGGTGCCATAGCGACTCAGCAGGAATTACAGCGAGGTGAGAAACCCATCAGTTTGGAAAAAGATGTCTGTCTAGTCTGTGTTAGGATTTCACAAGGGACACTTTGTGGGGCCCTTGTGGGGCTTCTATGAGTCACTGGTCACTGCTGAGGCCTGTATTGGTCTGTGAAGCTCTGACACCTCCTTCTGCATAAGATACCATTTTAAGAAGTCAAGACCTAATTGTCTTCTCTCTAAAGGCCCCAAGATGAGCCAATGAGGAACTTCTTGGACGCTGCCACCGTGCAGGTTTCATCTTCACCTCTAGGCTGTATCCTTCGTGAGTGGGAAAGATTTGATCCTGATAATCTAAAACAAGAGCAGCTTATCTACTACTGCAATATGGCTTGGGTTCAGTACAAAGTGGGAGGTGGCAAGAGATAGATATGGGATGGTACTTCAAACTGTGATACTATTCTCCAGCTACAGCATTTCTGATTAAAATGTACAAGGTAGAATGAAATCCTTTACATGCAAACTTTTGTGACGCCTTATCAAAGGGAATGCTGTGGAACTATGATACTTAGAGTGGCCCCTCAGGAGAAGGATATCCTCTATGACCTTCTCCTGAGACCCCCACTATTCCCTCAGGGAGATGTGGGTCTTTCTGACCTGCTGGATGAGAATGGGAGGTCTCCAAGCCGATAAATCAGGTCCATCTTCTCCAAGTGACTCGGGAATTTCATTAGAGCCTTGTGCCCCAGGGGAATGTAGCATTCCTCAGCCCCATCATCGTGTGTCTCCAACAGCATTAAATCCCACTGGGTGCATGCAGACAGAGTTATACCTTGCAAGTTGAACCCAAAACGATTGTTACTACTGTGATTCACAATTTATCCTTCCTCTAAGGTAGGTCTCAGGGCTGGAAGGGAATACTCAAGCGCAGGTCCCCTTTTAAGTAGTAGATGTCCAGGAGCATAAGGAATGACCAGACCAACTCTCAGAGGGCCCTAGTAAGTTTACAGATAGTTTCAAACTTTGACCTTTACTTTTGATTTATCAGAGTGTGATGTCTAATTCATCTTGGCCACTTGCTGTACTCCAGATGAAAGGCGGAGAATACAAGAGGCTAAGAACTATGCCAATGAGCAATATGCTTTGAAAAGGGAAGGGAATCACCTTGGAGAGGCTATTCTCCTTCAATAGAACCTAACAGGGAGTATGATATTAGTCATGGACTAGAAATGATGTCTAGCTGGTTTTACCATGAGGATAAAAGGTACATTAAAAAGTCTGCTAACTATGATAAAGTAAGTATGGTCATGTAGGGTGCAGATAAAAATCCAGCTGTCATTTGTAACTGATTAACAGAAGTCTTTCATAAATATACTAATATAGATCCTTCTTCTTGGGAGGGACAGGCACTAATGGGGCATCATTTCATCTATCAACCAGCCCCAGATATTTGGTATAAGCTGCAAATACTTCAGATGGGCCCACAGACACCTATGATTGTCAGAGACCACTACAAAGTGGCTCTGAGCAGGATTTAATATTAACCAATTGGCTTTCTGTGTTTACTTATGAATTGTCTGAAGCTTAGGCACCTTGTCTGAAGATGGGCAGTGGACTCATAGTAAGTAAACCTCTATGAGTCACTGGTCACCGCTGAGGCCTGTATTGGTCTGTGAAGCTCTGATTCCTCAAAGGATAAGATAAAGCCACAGCTGAGGATGTCTGGCTCCAACCCTAATTTGCTACAAGGAGACTGCAGCTGCAGGCTCCACACTCCCACAATAAATATCAACCTAAAGATAAGGTAGTTCTCCTGATTGACATAATTTACTACTTGGGAAAATTCTCAAGGTCCTGCTAGATTCCTATATTTTCTTGAGTGTCCTCCTCCTTTGTTTGAAAACAAAATAAATATGGGCTGCCCAGAGAAGTCTTTGTCTAACCCATAGAATATTGAAGCTGTAAGAGAGTTAGACCCTCCTGGAGTCCTGAAATCATTTCTTTTCTTTTCTTTCTTTCTTTCTTTCTTTCTTTCTTTCTTTCTTTCTTTCTTTCTTTCTTTCTTTTTTTTTTTTTTTTTTTTTTTTTTTTTTTTTTTTTTTTTTTTTTTTTTTTTTTTTTTGTCTTTTTAGGACAGAGGCTCATTTTGCAGCTCAGGCTGGCCTTGTGCTCACTTTGTAGCCCAGGCTGGTCTCAAACTTGCAATGATCCTCCTGCCTCAGCCTCCCAACTGCTGGGATCACAGGCATGCACCACCACACCTGGCTCTGAAATCATTTCAATAGTCTCATTTTTTTAAGCCTTCACCATGCACTCAATTGGGAGATTGTGGGCTTGATCAGCCTGCAGTAACTCAGGGTTATTTAACCCAATATATGATCCAACCAATGTACACACCCTTTTCTGTGTTCAACGATTGAGGACCTGAGGAGAGACAAAAGAGAGAGGCTAAGATTTTAGGTGTTGCAATTGGTAATCATTTAAACTAACCCAGGTCACCTAAGGAAAAACCCAGGGACCATGGAGAAAGAATTTCTATTTCAAATGCAAGAGGAGTGGACATTGGGCATGAGATTTCAGCAAGCCATTGCCTGGGCCCTGCACCAACTGTGAGGCAGCTAAAGTACTTGACTTGTGACATTGGAGGTCTAACAATCCCTAAACCTAGAGAAAGGGGTTAGACCAGCCAGAATCCTCATTTCTTGCTCTTATGACTGATGAGACTCAGGAGAACCTGGAATGCCCCTGTTTGTGGACATTGCCCTCTCTTCTGAGGAACTCTGTGTAATTTTAGACATCATGGGTGAAACAGTTCAACTTGTAATCAACACAGAGAAGCTCATTTTATTTTCATTTCCTTCTCTGGAAAGCTCTCTTCTAGGTCTATAGCCATAGTTGGGGTTGAGTAGACCCCTAATCAGAGATTCTTTACTCCTCTACTGACATGTCACTTTGAAGGTCAAATATTTAAGCTTGAGGTTCTAATTGTCCCAGTTTCCTACTGCCTTGCTAGGAAGAACCTTACTAGAAAAAATGGCAACAACTCTCAAATTCCAGCTAAGGTCAAAATGGATTTTAATTGTTGGAGCTACACTAGGCCTTCTTGACAAAATTGCCAACAAAGGGATCCTGCTACATAGTATAATGGGATACCTGGTAGGCAAATTCAGCTATGCCTACTAAAAGGAACAGTTAATGTTTAAATTTTTTGACATGCTTATATCTGGTAATCTGAACAAGTAATTTGAAGATGACAGTATGCAATATCACAACCACTGTTGAATTCCTATCTGATGGAGACCACTATGGAGCAGCTCTGAGCAGGATTTCATATTAATCAATTGGCTTTTTGTGTCTGCCTGTGAGTTTGCCCGAGGCCTAGGCCCTTGTCTGGAGATGGGCAGTGGATTCGTAGTAAGTGAATCTCTGTGAGTCAGTGGTCCCCACTGAGGCCTGTATTGGCCTGCGAAGTTGGGATGCCTCAAAGGACAAGATAAGGCCACAGCTGAGGATGTTTGTGTCCAATTGCAATGAAGGCCTTCCTGGAGATAACATAGTTCTAAATTAACGTAATATATTACCTAAAGAAGTCCTTAAAGGGTTTCTCAAGTCCTGCCCAGATTCCTGCATTTTCTTCATTATCTCCCTCCTTTGTTTGAAAATCAAATAAATATGGGCCCTCCAGGGAAATTCTTTGTCATAACCAAGAGACTCTCAAATTCTGTGAGAGGACTGGACCCTCCTGGAGCCCTAAAATCATCTCAATTGTCTCATTTATTTAAGCGTTGGCCATCCACTCATTTGGGAGATTGTGGGTCCAATCAGCCCACAATACCCAAGAGTTATTAACCCAAAACTTATCATCTTGTTTGGTGAAATTCAATGTTTTTTACATTATTTTTTATTCTCTTTAAAACAAAAAAATTAAAAATCAAGTTATTTAAAAAAAATACTAAGTTTCTTTCTTTTTTTTTTTTTTTTGGTACCAGGAATCAAACTCAGGATTTTGCGCTTGCCAGGCAGGCGCTTGTGCTGCTGAATTATACCCCCAGCCCACCAGCCAATTTTTTAACTAAAAAAAAAAATCCAATCAAGAGGCATGTAAAGGCCTCCAGCCTCTCATAAGTTTTTTTTTGTTTTGGTTTTTCTCCTGTACCGGGAACCCAACTCATGACCTTGCACTTGCCAGGCAGGCGCTTTGCCGCTGAGCTAAATCCCCAGCCCCCTCTCATAAGTTTTTCAAATATGGTCTTCCAAAGCCTTGTAAGTCCCCTTGGAATATTCCCATTTTCCCTGTAGTGAAGCCCTCAGGAGAATATATGATGGTACAAGACTTCCACTCCATTAATGTGGCTGTCATTCTAATCTATCCTGGTGGCAGATCCATATACAATTCTCTCCCAAATTACAGGGAACACTAATTGGTTTTCAGTCTTAGATTTAAAAGACACATTTTTTCATCCCCCTACATCCAAATCCCAGTTTCTATTTGCCTTTGAATAGGAAAATCTCATTAGAAGAGAAAAGCAGCAATATACTTGGACAGTTTTTCCACAGGAATTTAGAGACAGTCTTCACCTTTTTGCTTGGGCACTACAGAAAGACTTAAGAAACCTAAGGCTTAAACAGGGAACTATCTTACAGTATATAGATGATATTCTAGTTTGCAGCCCAACTCAGGAGCTATCTGACTATAAAATTGCACTCTGAACTTTCTAGCTAAGAAGGGATATAAAGTCTCCAAAGAAAATGCTTAGATAGCCCTCCAAAAAGTTCAACATATGATAATAGGAAAAGGCAGATGAATATACAGACTCCATATATGCCTTTCTGGTGCTACCTGCCTGTGCAGCAATCTGGAAATAAAAGGTGTTACTGACTAATAAGCAATCATCTATAAAGTACAGGTAGGAAATTCTACAATTTCTAGAGGCAGTCTATCTTCCCAGGCCCGTCACAGTTATGCCCTCCAAAGGGCACCAAAGAGACATGTCTGAAGTCCCCTTGGGAGATCAAAAGGCTGACAGGGAAGCAAAACAGTCAGCCATACAGCTCCCTAAGACTCTAGCCTTATTTCCAGTTCCTGAGGAACAATTAATACCAATCTATAATGCCCAGGAAGATAAGTGATCCTCAGGAAAGGGGGGATTAAAAAGAAAGTCTGATGCTATTCAGAAAACAAACAGCTCCTTCCTCCAGTAATACAACGGAAAGCCATAAAAACACTTGAGAATTCCTCCCATATGGGAAGAGAGGATACATTAGAAATGGTCACTTGAGTTTTCACAGGACTAGGATTATGCACCTGGAGACCAAATGCTTGTAAAACTTTGGGGTGAGGGGACATCTGCTGACCAGTTAAGGCTAAAATGGAAGTGTCCCTATTGAGTGATCCTTGCCACATCCACTGCAGTAAAGGTGGCAGAGATAGATAACTGGATTTATCTTTCTAGAATAAAGCTGAAGCAGGAGGCTGCATCGAATCTCCAACAGAGTCAACAAGACTCAGAATAATAGGCCAAAGAACAATTCGTTGTTCGCATTTCTCAGAGACTAATGTGCACCCAAGAGCCCAGAACAAAGCCCTGTTTCCACTTTTACACTGTTTTAGTCCTACAGGCCAACTTTTCACTGGAAATTAGCACAGAGCAAAGCTACAGAAGCAAAAGCAATGACTAAAAGGGAAATGAGCAATGATCTAGGAGGCAGGAAATCCACACAGGCCCTACCAAGTTCAACGTGCTCCAATGACATTTACCTCACAACTCTAGCAGCAAAGTTAGCTATATAGTTAACCCATAGTTGTTTCACCCCAGAAGGTGGTCTCCTCTCTCAAAGCCTTTTCCACCTGAACTTTCTGAAGAACAAGATCATCCAAAGGGAGAAGTCTATTCCTGTAAGCCTCTAGAAGACTTGTGATTTCCCTTTAAAAACAAGATTCTGGTGCTTCTACAGATAAGTAATACAATCTTCCTAAGGTTATGACTCTAAGCGTCTTGATAATTTACTCTAACATACATTCTTCTCTGCAGGAAGTGTGGAAATCTGACCTGTTCCTCATATGTGAGCTAGTAGTGAAGCTTCTTTCTTCCATCAAACAGGCAGCTCAATGGTCACTAACTCTTTTCTTATTGTTTTTTTAACAACTCATTCTTCCTTTAGCCCAGCCAGTGAGCCACAGCACCACAAGATTGTTGGAAAGCACATAATCCCCAGTAGGAACAGTCTTGAGTCCCTTCTAGCTCAAAGAAGCTATGGAAGATAGAGACCTCATCTCCCTTAGTAGCCAAAGAATTAGGAGGTTTTGTGCCTGTTATGGGGAAAATGATATAGGAGAGAGGGCATGGCTTAGATCGGCAAGGAAGAGAGTTATGGCAGGATCCTGGAATGTACACAGCATTACCTCTCATATGGATGGCATAAAAGGACACAGATGCCATGAAGAGCTCCCTACCATGGCCTTCTTCATGGCAGCCAACTATGTGTTCCTCAGGGTGTACTTTTTTCCTGCTTTTATTTGGCCCAAGTTCACTCTACAGAGCCAGTTTCTTCCTTGCCGTTCACTTTTACTTTTTCAAATAAACTTTGTCATCATTTTGGCTTGTCTTATTCAATTCATTCTTTGAGAAGAGAAGCTAGAAACTACCTCCAGCACCCAGCGCAATCTGGTAAGTCCACAACATTCTCTGGGTGCTGGACACAGAATGACATGATTAATGTTTGTTCTGCTGGTTTTCAGTTTCTTTTTGCTTTGGTCCAGGTTCTTTCTGCCCTCTTCTTCCTCCCTTTTGGAATAGAAATATTTAACCTGTGCCATTGTATGTTGAAACCATTTAACTTCCTTTTTGGGTTTTTTATTTGTTTGTTTGTTTTTTTCTGGTACCTGGAATCAAATTCACAACCTTGCACTTGCCAGGCAGGGGCTGTGCCGCTGAGCTAAATCCCCAGCCCCTTAACTTCCTTTTTGAGTTTTACAGGGGCTCACATGTACAAGTTTTCCTGAGTCTCAGAGGTGACTTTGTTCTTGGACATTTCAGCTGCTGAAACTATTAAGACTTTGGTTACTTTTCTAAATGGACTAAATGCATTTTACACAATGAGATGAACACGAGCCTTTTGGGAGCTAAAGTGTAAGGCTGTGGTTTAGATCTAGAATGCTCTTCTAAAAGTCTCATGTGTTCAGACAAAGGTGGGGTATTTTGAAGGTTATTGTGATGTATGATAAATACAACTCCCGATCTATTAGACAAATGTGCCAAGTTTGTGGTTTTACAACATTGAGTTATGAAGTCATGAACCAAAAGAGGAAGATAGGAGAGTTTTGTTGGAAAGAAGAATGGCTCCTAGATTTCCAGGAACAGTCCTGAATGGGTGGTCACCCAGATACTTTATCAAGAGTAATTTATACAGCAAAGTCATAATATTGGCATAACATGAGTCAAACTATAATCAACCTATAGAATTATAAGTATAGCCACTTAGCTAATATTGATCTAATAGGGAAATGAGTCACGTAGCAAGGGTATATTGATAGAACAAAGGCATTGGGGGAAGAAATGGGTCCAGACATTCTGGTCATTTATCTGGACATCTGGTGCATATCAGGGCTTAGTGGAAAAGGAGGTACTAATTACAGTATGATCTCAAGTTACTGTTTATCTCTTAGGGACGCATCCAGGCCTGGCCCTTGCATCTTCAGTTTGAAGCCTGGCCTTTTTAAGATTTGCCTCCAGCCACAATTTTGATGTCATTATTTTTTGTCATGACTTCCTCGAGGGTCCAATCCCTCTCTGACTGTATATTAATTTTTGTCTAACTTAGTTTGCTGTAACATTCCCCCATCTGAAGAGGTATCCCTAACTGTGGTTACGGGAGAAGGCGTAAGGTTTCAGTGTAGTTGTTTTAGGCTCCGAAGGGTCAGTGTAGGTGAGCCCACAGTCGGGCAGCTTCTCCAGAGAGCTATTCTAAGGGGCCCTGGGTACAGGTCACGTGGGGATTTAACAATTATGACCTCTCTTCAGAAATCAATATAATGGACCCCAACAAAAGGAGTAGCACTTTTATTGGTTTCATCTACATGATCACTTGGAGTTTGACAGCCTCTAGATGAGAATAAACAAATTTTATCAAGAGATTAAGCACATATGGCTAAAGTATAAACACCAGAATAGAAAGATGGATTGAGGGAGGAGGCAAGGCCAGACACTATTTTTAAAGTATTTTTAAAGGCCAGACACTATTTTACTGGGTCTCTGACCTGTCTGTTTATGGAAGTTATTTATAAATCTTACAGCTCTTTTGTTGTTTTAAGGTCTTTTTTCACCTGATGTGAATTATTTATCTAAAGACAATAAGTTTCACTTGTTAGTACACAATTCCCTCCAGTTTTTTAGCAAAAAATTATATATATATGCATTTATATATATATGTATATATATACACACACACACACACATATATATATATATATATTTTTATATATATATATTTTTTTTAAACCAGGAATTGAACTCAGGACCTTGGGCTTGCTAGTCAGGTGCTTGTGCCACTGAGCTATATCCCCAGCCCCTAGCAAAAGAATTCTAGTTAAGGAATTTAAAGGCTTTTGCTGAGATTTTAAGTTTGCCATTGTAGCTATTTAGTCTCATTGAACCATAACAGTGGTCAGCTACAGAGGTAGCTGGAGACTATTATCAGAGGTTAGTGTAGTTATTGGATCCCCCCTTATAATACCCAGCCTATATTATCATTATTCTTTTATGTTTTTTGGTAATTGTTTAAAAGTTAAAGACTTATGTTAACCAAAATTAACATTTGCCATATATATCAAGGTCAGTTAATGCTCTTTAGAGGTTACTTTTGGGACCATGTACAGAGCCTCTCAGCTCCTCTGTCAGTGTCAGCCTCCAGGATGGTCACAGTCTGGCTTGACCATTAGTGGAAGTAGGAGAGACAGTTCCCTCTTTGGTGACCCTCCTTTTAAGCACACTATACATTAGTTGCTTCCTGTCTTTTAGGATCCAGCATTCTCTCTGTTCAGGAGGTCCAGTGACTCATTGGAGTTTTAGGATCCTATAGAAAGCTTTCCTCATGTCCTGGGTTTTTGTTGGTCATGGAAAGCCAGGGCCAAAATATTGGCTGTCCTTTTAGCCCACTTATCTTTTTTAGCTTTGTTCTCTAAACCTCAGTTGTTGGATTCCGAGGAGACTATTTATACAGTACTGTAGTGGAAGCAGTAGGTTTTTAAAAATTGTCTTATCTAGATATTAAGTATCTCAAAATATATAGTAGATAAAAATTAAATACAATTATTATTATTATTTACAAATCATAGTTGTCTTGGAAGTCAAACCTCTATAGAATGTTAAGAGGTATTAACTATAAAGTTTTACTAAGAAGATTTGAGATTATGGGCAACATAGCATTTTAGCATAACAAACATGATGACATTTTAATAGAATGATTAGGTTTGATTGTTATCTTTGAAATATGTTTAAATTTTATTTTAGAATAAGATGACTTTTTAATCAGTTACCTTTAATCATAAGGTATTAAATTATCTAGAGAAAATTTTATCTAAATTTATTATCTTTTAATAGAGTTCCATTTAAGTAGAACATACTTGTTCATAGATATACTTCATAGGCCATTAATGTCTAACTTTTAATTTTTTGAGTATCTGAATTGTACAGTATTTAGGTACCTCTAACTGTTATAACACAACTATTTAACAATCACATAAACATAAACCCCCCAAAAAGTATTTTTATCATTTGTCTGCTTGCTTTCTGTTGGATTGTCATGCATGTTTCATCACAAATCATTGAAATGCAAGTAAAGGAGAGTCAGATACTTGAGCCTGAAAAAGTTTATCATCTTAAATAATTTTAAGTGCAAGTTACCAGTGGGATAAGATTTTTTAAAATTTTTGTATCTTGTAAGGTCCATATACTTGGGAAAGACAAATACATCACTTAATATACTATTATGTTAGTAGTAATTAGTATCACAACTATATAGAAATCTTTATATATATTTGGTTTTTATTCTCAAGGCAAAATTTAGACTTCTTTAATAGGTTTTATAGGGCTTAACTATACTGCTAAGAAGTAAGGACATTTTTAGAGCTTGTATAAATTAGGAAACAGGGTTGATGACTGCAAGTAGACTTATTACCTAAGGTACAAGTACATCTCATTTATACAATAACAAAATGCTTGTTTAATCAAAGCCAATACATGTAATAAGTTTTAAATGGCAGGAACAGATTTAAAGTCAGGTCAAAGCTTGAACATTTTATGTGCTTAAGATCTAAACATATACTGTATAAAAGAGAGCATCTGTTATTTTGTATGTGTTAAATTTATGTAGTCTTAACTATATAAACTTAACTTTAAAGCTTAGATCCACAGTATAGCTTGTTTTTACATGTATACATATATATATATTTTCAAAATATGTTATGTCATAAACTAAGGTAATAGTTATTTATTTAAACCAATCATGAGCTGATTGTTGAAAACATTTTATATGTTAACATTCAAATACTCTTTAATTCTTAAAACTTACTTTTTAGTAACCAAAAGTCTGATAGAAAAACACAAGAAGTTATTTTAGTCAAATATAAGAGCTTTGCTTTTAAATCTAGTATTGTAAGTTTATCAAAGTATCTTAATACCATAAGAAAACTCTATTGTTTTAGACATTAAAAATTTAGCCTTTTAAATTACAGTCAATTACTTTTTTGTTTGTTTGTTTGTTTTTCTTCCAGTACCAGGAATCAAACTCATGACCTTGCGCTTGCCAGGTAGGAGCTTTGCGGCTGAGCTAAATCCCCAGCCCCTCACAGCCAATTACTTTATATGACGTGTTATGAGTTAAGACTTTTTAAAGCTATATATATACATTACCTCTGACCAAGGAAAACCTTTAAGTTATGGTATACAGACAATAATAGACCTTGCATTTATAAAACTAATTTTTGATATTGTCTTGATTGGCTGACAACCTGGATGGAAACATGCCACTAGTTTTAAAGACATTTTTACTCTTAACAACTGATTTAAATTAGCCTACTGTTAAGCAATGTGAAACACAAGCATTTAATCTATATTAGTGTCTTTTTATCTATATGCCAACTAAAATAAACTTTTGGAGGATAATATATATCTGAAAGTTAACACAAAGAAATATACATATTAACCTAAATCATGTATAAACTTCATGCCATCAAACTTTAAGACTTTTATTTATTTATTTATTTTTTAAGACTTTTATTTATAAATCCTACTTAAGCCTTGAGCCCGTCACTCCTCATATGATAACCTTTTGAGTTTGCCTGAAAACCTACATAAACAGTTTTTCATGGACGTAGCTCAGTGGCACAGTACCTTCCTGCCAAGCTCAGGGTCCTGAGTTCAAGTCCTGGTACCAAAGAAAAGAAGAGAAAAGAAAAGAAAAAAGAACACTTCAAAATGAACCAGAAAAAAAAAAAAATCGTTGAGCTCAGAAAAAATTTTTAAACAAGGCATCTGCAGGTGTTTTCACTGATTGTTAACACAGGTTAAACAGACAGATGGACACACACACAAGAAAATTACATTCAAATCTGAATGCACACTTAGATGTACTGGCCAACCCTTTACAGTTTTTAGCTTTGTAAGTATAAAGAGACTAGTTAGAACTATTTCTATAGGTAATCAATCAGCAGAGATCTCTTATAATGAGTTAAGAATAAGAAGGGAAAAAAAATCGTTTTATACCCGTGAAAGCAAAGAAGGGACCCAGGGAGAAGGTTTATCTTAATCTTAGAAAAACCATACAGGCTTCCCAGGTACTTCTGTTGTTTTGATAGCCACAGTCGTTTGATAGCCATAACTGAGAGCCACAACTGCAGCTTTTATAGCAACATGTATCTGTTTCCTGCAAAGGGACAGACTATGACATTTTCTTTCAGCACCTATTTTATTTTTAAGGATATTCAGTCCAGGGAGCCTACTAAGGATTTATTCCAAAGCTTGGGGGAAGAAGAAGACCTGCCAAGGCTTCAGTTTGGCCTGGTACAGTATCTACCTGCCACAGTTTCTTCTCCATTTTGAAAAGAAACAAGGGGAGAAGGCACTGCTGTCTGCTCCTGCCGGTTCTGTACCTGTTTACCTAAGGCGTCCATTAGGTTTGACCCCATCCAGTGTCAGCAGCTGTTTCACGTGATCCCATGACCTCTTGGATCATATTTAGCTATAGTCATTTCCTTCTTAGCCCTTTAGTTAGCATTATCCTTGAGTATAAAAGAAGTGCTGGCCTGGCAAGTGGGTCTGGACAGAAATCATGGCAAGAGAGAGGCTGTCATCTGGGGATTAGGGCTGTGTCTATCGGCTCGCATAATACCTGGTTTTTTTTCTCAAAATCTATTGTAAAACTTGTGAGGGCTCCTAGGAATGTTTTCTGCTTTATCAATGAAATCATCAGTGCTGTAAAAACAAGTCGGTTTGCCCTGAGAAGCAGCATTCTTGAGGAAGGGAAGGAGGTGGAAGAGAACGCAAATATCCCCTCGTTTCCAAATATCCCCTCGTTTCCAATTCTGTCATAAGGTGAGAAAGGCAGACAAATTTGGACTAAAATGTTTTCATTTATTCTCTGAGAGTTGAGAATTAAATTTAGACCTATTTTAAGAATATGGCCAGTGGATATATCAGAGGCAGCTTCACTCTGGAGCCAGAAACTGAAAGATTTCAGGGAGGGGGAAATGTACTATCCTGGAGAGATGGAAACCTGGTCACTTGAGATTCCTGGAATCTGGTGGCCACAAAGAGGAGAATTAGCCCTGGACAAACTGAACTGCATTACTTCTTAGAGGAGGGGCAGTGGAGAAGAGACAGAAGAGTGAATATGTACAAGGCACAAGAACTTAATCTATTGGGCTTGTCTATTTTCCAAATCCTCACTACCTCATGGGCAGAAAAATGATCCAGACCAAAATCTTTCCAGAATCTCTTTTATGTGGATATTCCAAAATGGTCTCTCCAGGCTCTACCTTCTGTAGAACATCTTTCCTTTCCTGCTCTTACTATGATGGATGCCTTGGTTTCTAGTCCAGCAAAAAATTACTCTTCTCCTGTAGAAGTTCTTCGAAAGTCTAAAAATAGATCCACTGTATGACCCAACTACAGTGGTACCCTTGTTTCTGCACTTAATTTGTTTTATGATTTTGGGGAAGATGGTCGCATTTGCGTTTGTGTGGGGAAGACGGCTGTGGTCATGTTTGTCACCTGGTGCAAAGCTTGTGAACAGAAGCAAAATTTTGCTGAATGCTTTTGTTTGCAAACTGGCTTATTTGCAAACAGAAGGACTCATGAGCCAAGGTGTTACTGTATTTCACTTCTGGATATATAGTTAAAGAAAGTGAAATCAGACTACCAAAGAGATATTCATATTCCTATGTTGATTGTGGCAGTACTTATAGTAGCTAACATATGACTAGCCTAGGTGTCATCAACAGATGAATAGATAAAGAAAATGTGGTAGATGTACATAATGGAGTATATTCAGCCATAAAAAATAATAAAATCCTGCCATTTGTTGGAAAAGGGGTGGAACTAGAAAATATCTTGTTAAGTGAGCTAAGCCAGACACAGACAGACAAGTAGCACATGTTCTGTCTCCATGGGAGGAAGCTAGAAAGCAAATTGACCTGAATACAGAATAGCAATTCCTGAGAGGATGAGGAGGAGGAATAGACAGAGTTTAGATAATGAATGCCAAAATATAGACAAAATGAGTTTTAATATTCTATAACATGATGGGATGACTATAATTCACAGTAACCTATCATAAATTTAAAACAATCTAGAAGAGCAAAGCTTAAAGGCTCCAAGCATTAAGAAATGACAAATAGGAAGAAATATTCATTACTCTTATTTCATTTGTGCACAGTGTATGTGTATGTTGAAATGTCACACTGTACCCCCTTAGTATGGACAATTTATCACGTTAATAAGACACAGAAATTTTCCTCTTCAAGTATTAGAAAGAGGTAGCAACTGAAAGCATCGTGTTTACTAGACACTGGATTGTGTTTAGCAAAAGGAGAATGTAGGTAAGATTCTGGAGATCATACTTAATAATTTTGGCTACAGGCAATGACTGCCCTTAATTACACTTTTACTGCATTGTAAGTATGTATTATGTGTTGTATTTGGGCTTTATCACTTAAGACATGTTAGGCTCATCTTAAAGAAGAAGCAGCTGAACTTCAGCGGGATCACTAATATTTTTATGGACACATTATCTAAAACTGGTGAAATCAACATATGAGCTCAAATCTTGCTTCTTCCAAAGCCTAAAATATCTGCAGTACTCACCATGAGTCCTGTCTTACAGATTTAACATGAAGAGAAGCAAACAGCTGATTTTAATACATTATTTAGATTAAATATCAATAAAACCCCTAAGCCTAAAAATATGGAGATGTTTAAGTAAATTCTTATCCATCAACTTCACAGAACTTATAGGTCATTTAAATGGATAAAATAGCTCCAATTCAATGGGACTGAACAGAGGAGGAGCTACATTGTAGTTACTCAGAGAAGAACAACTAAAACACGGGTAATTGGGAGAAAAGTAGGATGTCCCAGCCTGGCAGCAAATTTCACTGGTACACATAGGGGCAAGTGACCAGGAAGCTACTCCCTCCTTGATGGACTGCCAGTTATTTCCTTTTTTGTTTCATGCACCATAGCAGCTAACCGGAACCTCTAGGGACAAGGGCAGGGAATGCAGTGAAAACAGTGAAGGTAGTAGATGGAACAGCATGGCCAAAGAAAGTAAAATATCTTCACAATGAACAGTACAGTACTCCATAAAAGGAGATTGAAGAGCATATCAGAAAGTGGAAAGATATCCCTTGTTCCTGTGTAAGAGGAACCAACAAAGTAAAAATGACCATACTCCCCAAATTGTTATCCAGCTTTAATGCACTTTCAGTCAAAATAGCATTAGCATACCTCAAAGAACTAGAGCAAACATTCTTAAAATTAATTTGGAACCAGAAGATATCTAGAATAGCAAAAACAATTCTCAGCAACAAAGGTAAGGTGGGAGCATGACAATTCCTGACTTGAAATTATACTTCAGAGGTAGTGTGATAAAAATATCATGGCACTGGACAAAAAACAGACTCAAGGAGCAATGGAACAGATTAGAAGATGCAGAAACAACTCAAAAACACAGTCTCCTTATCTTGGACAAAGTGGCCAGACATGTTTACTGAAAGAAGGAAAGCCTGAAAAACCGGCTTCCCACATGCCAAAAACTAAAAGTAGTCTCTCACCCTACACTAAAGTAACATCGAAATGGGTCAAAGATGTAACTATTACAGCAGAAACCCTAAATCTTCTGGAAGAGAGTAGGTAGATTGTTGCAGGCAAATACTTCATGAATAAAACCCCAATCACATGGGAAATACTACAAAGAATGAACAGCTGTGAATCTCTCTTATTAAAAAGCTTTTGCACAGGAAAAGAAATCACCAACAGAATGAAGAGACAACCCACTGCATGGGAAAAACTTTTTGCCATTTGTTCCTTAAAGGATTAATACCTAGAACATATAAAGAATTGAAAACAATGAAACCTCCAAAACTGAAAGACTCAATCCAGAAGTGGGCGTTTGAAATGAATATACACTTCTCAGGTGAAGAAGTAGAAATGGCAAATAAATATATGAAAAAATGTTCTGCATCACTGCTCATTTGAGAGATGCCAGTTAAAACAGCACTGATATTTCATCTCAGTCCAGAAAGAATGGCTATTATCAAGAAATCAACCAGTAGTAAATGCTGGTAAGGGGAAAGAGGAACATTTTTCTACTGTTTGTGTGAGTATAGACTGGTGTAAATGGTGGAAAAATCAGTACAGAGATTACTCAAAAAACTAGGACCAGAGATTCAGTTTGACTCAGCTCTTGTCCTTGGAATCTTCTCAGAAGAATTAAAAGCATCATACTGTAGGGATACGCACACAGTGATATATGTATGTTTATAGTGGCACAGTTTGCAATAGATAAATCTTGCAAACAGCCCAAATGCCCATCAACTGATGGACAGATAAGAAAAATGTGTTTTTTTAGTACAATAATACTTAGGCATAAAGAAGGATAAACTTGAGACATTTCTAGGTAAATGGATGTTCCTTGAGACCATATGCTTAAGTGAAATAAATTGCACATGCATGTGTAAGTATTGCATTGTCTCTCTGGTGTGAGAAACTGAAAGTGTAAATAAGGACCAAAATATATAATAGATAATGTGAAATAGAAATAAATCTTTCAAATGGGAAGGGGAATTAGGGAGGGGGAGGAGGAAAGGAAGGAAGGTAAAGGAAAAATGAGAAAAGAAGGATAAAATGGAAACAAAGCTTTGTGAAAAAGTAGGGGGAGAGGGTTGGATGTCAGGTGAAGAGAACGGAAAAAAAAGGGAAATCAAGGTATATCATGTACATGTACAAATTTCATATGATGAATGTGATCATTATGTATACCTAAATTCTACCAATAAAATTAATTAAAAAGTGATAAATTTGCTTCATTTTATGTAAAATACATATAATCCCCTGACTGATAAAGATGAAATTTAGTGTAAATAAAATTCATTATAACCACTTAAAACTGAACACAAAGTTACAAGTCAGAAAAAGATATAAGTTATGTCCAGTAAGGTAAAAGGAAAATTACTTTTCTACAGTTATTCATACTTTAAGTGACTCTTATCTTTAGAAAAAAAGACAGATCATTTATTTTTGGGATGCAGCTTCTGCTGATCATAAGCTTGGCAAACCCAAATTCAACCTGCGGAAGCTTGTCACTATTAATCTGGCCTATTGAGAGATTAAGGTTTTTAATCTTCTTATTCAGTTCCTATCCTACAGTTATCCTTTGATTTACATGGGGTACTGGTTTCAGGTCCTTTCCGCTGATACCAAAATCTGTGAATGCTCAAGTCTCTTGTAGAAAGTGGCATAGTTTTTGATATAATCAGCACACATAGTTTAAATAATCCCAGGATTGCTTACGCAGGTTGATCATCCCTAATCTGAAATTTGAATTGCTCCAAAATCTTAAACTTTTTGAACATTGATCTGATGCCACAGATGGAGAATTCCCTTTGTGATGATTTTCTGATTTTCTGTGATGTACTATATTGTTTAAGGAATAATGACGATAAAAATGACATGTTCAGCACAGGTGCAATTAAAAATACGTTTTGCTCTCCAGTTGGTTGAATCTATGGGATGCAGAACCCGAATAAGGAGGGTCAGGCCAACCCCTGAGAGAAACAGTTCAAAATAAAACCAACCAAACACTGTAGCTCTCCTGACCTGCAGGGGGCAGAGTGGGATTGTTTAAAGTCATAGTGATGAATTAGCAGTTTGAGTCTCTGGCTCCATTCAGGCTCATTCCTCAGCTATCAAACGCTGAGACTTTCATACTGTCTTCATTTCCTAGTTTGCTTGACTGCTTTAGCAGTCGTTCCAGCGTTGAAGATTGCTGTCATTTGAAACGTGCCTGCTCCTGGGAAATTTGTATCAAATCTCTAAATTTTGCTTTCAAAAGAAAATGGACACTAAGCTGAGAGAGGCTGAGGGCTAGCTGAGAAGCGAGGGGAGAGAACCCTAAAACCGGGCTCATCTGGGTCCCGGAGCTCACGCTTCGCTGGACTTCCCATTGAGCCTGTATCTCAGAGAAAAACGGTCTTTGTTTTATTCTGAAAACAAGTCTGCTGCTGTGACTTTCATGTCAGAGTGAATTTTGAAAGTAAAACGTACCTGGGGTACATAAAATACATAAAATTGGCTCAAGTGCTTTCTCTGAAGAAATCTCCCTTTGTTCTAAGTCATGTAGATTCTCTCTTGTCAGGAAGTCGGGGCGAAAGTTTGGGATTCAGCAACTCTATCATTCTCCCTGGAAGATGTATTTTAAATTTGATTGTATCTTTATAAGTCTTCGTAGGATGCTTCACTTTGCTTTAGCTGTCAGGCTTTGTTTCGGAACCTAAACTCATAGGAAGCAAGATTTGTGTGTGCCTGGTAAAGATTAGGTTTGATGGTATCTGATTACAGAAGGTATTTTATGAGCACTATCATTTTATTTCATACTGTGCTCCGTGTTTCTATTACATTTTATGCTCATTGTATTAAAAATGTGCCTGATACCATAGTCAAGAGTCCTATTAGGAAGTGTTACTGGGCTTGAGGGAGAAAGGGGGCCCCAAATCACGTGCTTTCCAGTCACAATTAAATGAAGAAACAGAGACGTCAGTGTACAATATCTTTGTAATCACTTAGGTCTCACACATCAGAAATGACCCCTTCAGCAAAATGACGTTTTAAGGTTATTCATTCTGCCACTTCACTCTGACATTGGGCTCTTTCCAAAAGAAGGTGTACATCATTCCGAGTTGTCATCGCTGATGGCCCAATAGTATCAAAAAGGGGAACACTCTTGAAAGACCCTCCTGCCTTGGGCTGAGGCCTGATTTAGATTAGAACTTTTTCTGTCATACATTTATTTTGTAAGTTTTTCTTCTTTATGTAATTAAGGCCCCTGAAGAAATGGTGACTATCTGAAAAGAAGACATTTTGTGGCACTGACATTCCAAATTAACATCTAAAAAATGCTAATAAGAGCATATATCATGCAGCTAAAACAATGTAAGAAACTGAAAGAGTAAATAAGATCCAAAAGGTATATAGATATAGTGGAAGGGAAAGAAACTGCTCAAAAGGAAAGAACAACTGGAATGGTGGAAAAGAGAAAAGAAGGAAGGGGGAAAAGAGATATGTATATGTACACAAGATAGCTAAGATAATTTTATTACTAACTTCTATTTGTTCATTGAAAGGAATAGTTAGTGCTTCTATGTTTGATCAGTTTTGCATGCCTATATCTGGTAATCTGAGCAACTACCTTGAAGATAACAATATGCAATATAATAACCATTGTTAATTTCCTATCATCTTGTTTTGAAATTCTATATCATTTTTATTCTTTTCTCTTTAACGTAAAAAATTAAAAATAATAATTACTATGATTCCCTAAACCTCAGGAGTAACTCTGCTGAGCATAAAAACATTCTGAGCAAATGTCTATGTAGCATTTCCTGCCTTCTCCCTTGAAAGTACATTCTCTTTATGTCTTTTAAGATAAATTCTGCCTGTACTTCTGCACAGGCACCTACACATCTGAATACTTCAGTGGAAGACACAAAGTACGAGTATGGACTGGTTCTCCACAGTACCAGGTTTCTCGGTAGCACCCGATACTTCCATTGTTTGTGCCTCTGCTGCATTTCATGCATCTGACTCTAGCAGAACCTGTGGCATGGTCCTGGGTCTCTACTGTGGACCAGATAGCAGCATTTTTCTTTACAAAGAATACTAACTTGCAGGGCAAAATACCGGGCCAGATATATGGAATTTAAATTTGCAAAACCGAAATCTTACAAATCTAGAAGACAATGTAAATCATATTTTAGTCACCTTGTTTTCTGAGTGACACTGTTCAAGAGAGAACCAAAGATAAGTTATTCTTAAATAAAAAGCTTGACTATTTGACTTGCTGGACTTCTAGTACAGAGCAAATTTCTGCTTCTCAACAGGCTGTTGGATCTATAGACTAAAAATGCCCCTGAGAATGTAATAGTCATATCAGGATCTTGAGTAATTCTCTTGATATCCCAGGCCTTGTGTGCAATGTCGTGATAATGATAGCTGTGTCACAAGGTGTGAAAGAAAGTATAGCAGGTAATGTGCACTAACAACCTTTGTACTTTGTCAGCCATAGCGTTCTATTATTCTTCAACTCCAAGAATGTCCTGTCCCTGGGTTATTCTGGATCCATACTATTTTAGGAGTCACCTGCAGACCAAGAATTCTCAAGATTATCATCTACTCTTCCTCTCACCCATACATTAGTATCACCACAATCCACAACTTTTTCTTTCTTCTAGCACTCTTCTCATTTTTAAGGACTCATTACCATGAGTCAGCTTCTGAACTCTTTGGATTTCTTGAGAATCAACAAAGTCAAGCTTTCTTAGCTTTACTTTATTGCTGTGTCTTCCTTACTTACGTACACACTAGAGTTTCTGTATCATCTAACTTGCTGAACTTGAAATGAAAGACTCTTGGTTTCATTTCCTTCATCTCATGTTACAGATTAATAGTCATCTTTCTAAGACACACCATTAATTATGCTGTGCTCATGCTTAAGACTCTTCTTTGAATTCTCACTGCCTAAAGGTCGATATTCGCCCCTTACCATGGCCTACAGATCTATTCACATCTACTCACAGCCAAACTTGATTCCACTCACCTTATGCCCTGTACCCAAAGTTTGCCACACTGAACTACAAACATTCCCCCCTGTGAGCCACGCATTCCCAAGTCGCACTGTTCTCACCTTTTCTCTTCCTCCTTCTCAGTTCTAGAATTCCTGTATATTTCTGTAAGTCTGATAGACTCACACTGCTCTTCCAGGAACTGGTTCAGAAGTGTCACTTTCTCTGTGACACATTAGTTCTTCAGGGCAGACCTCATCCCTCTGGTCAGTTCACATTCTATGGCTGACATTTATTGAATGCTTACTATGATTAAATGTGCTCAGGTTGGTACTGCTACATCCACTTTGAGATAATACCATCACTTGTTATGTTGTTAACAAGCAGTGGGCCCGGGACCATACACATTTCTCTCTTGGTCCATGTGATTCTCATGCCATCTTGAATAGGTTTTCCTCATGTGATTTATCACACTGAATTATAATATTTTGTTCCTATGTCTTTCTTCTCCAGTCTAAGATACTGGAATTTTTCATCTCCTTCCCATGGCCTACTAACTGGCAACAAGTAGATTTCAGGAACTGTTCACTGAAATTGAAAGCAGGACCACTCAAAATTGGATCCAGAATTGCAGTAAACACCAGGGCCATTATTAGTGGTCTTATCACTAGTATGGTCAGGACTTTCGCTTGTCTAACTTCGCCCTTCAGCACAATAACCGATAGCTCTTTCTGTGAAAGATTCTTTTACCCTGGCTTCCATAACGTTTCATTTGTGTCACTTCCCTCCTTTCTCATTGCTCAGTTTCCTTAGTTGATGTAAACATTTCTGCTCAGTGTCTAAATATTGATGTTCTCAGAGCTTTGTCTTGCTGCTGTTCTCTTCTATAGTAACATACTGTCTTGGAGTACTCTTACTTATACCTGTAGTTTTAAATACCACCTGCGCCGACAAATGCTAAATGCCATATTTCCCCAGGCTCCTATACTTATACATGTAACTGCATGGTTGGAGCGTCCACATACAGGAGTGTTCAGTAGGTAGCACCATCACGTGACCATGATGGGCCTTCTGATATTAATCCTTAGACCCACTTTCCCTTTACTCATGCCCATCTCAGTAAATGGTACCACCCAGATGTTCCAGTCAAAAATCTAGGGGTCATTCTGACTCCTCTCTTTTCTGCATAATCCCACACTTAATCCACCAGCAGATTTTGATCTATAAACACATCCTAAATCTTTCCTGGCCATCAGTACTGCTCCGTACCAGCCTAAGCCATCATCATCTCCTCCCCCAACTACTTCAGTGATATTCATACTGCAATCCCTGCTCGCCTTCTTACCCTCTACCCTTTCTAATGTGGCTCTGTTGATATAAATTAGATCCTTTCCTGGCTTAAAAAATTCCTCTGATGTGCATTATATTCCAAATAAAATCCAAATCCTTCAGTGAAGTTTAAAAGCTTGCATGATCTAGCGTCTGGCCACTGACTTGATGGCAAACCATTTTTTACCTTGCTCACTAGGACACAGAGAAGATGCCCTGTATTGTTTGTTTGTTGAATTTGTCAGTTCATTTCTATTTTAGGGCTTTTGTACTAACTCTTCCTTGTCACTTTGGACTCAACTGAAAGGTCAGAGAACCTCATAAGGACCTTTCTTGACCAACCAATCCCAATCAGTACTCTTTTGCTCTCTTGTCATGTTACTTTATTTTTCTCTGTCACCTCATCACTCATCTTTTGACTTATTAAAAAACCCTTCCTACTTTCCCAATGAAATGTTCACTTTACAAAAGCAGAAACTTTTCCTTATACATTGTTGTATGCCTTACACCTAACACACAGGTATGTCTTAGAGTTTCGATTTTGTTTTGGTACCTGGGATTGAGTTCAGGCCTTTGTACTGGGCTTGATTGTACTGGGATGCATCCCCAACCCTTTCTGTTTCATTTTGAGGCAGAGTCTTGTCAAGGCACTAAGCTGTCCAGGCTGGGCTCAAACTTGTGGTTCTCTGGCCTCAGGCTTCCAGAGAGCTGGGACTGCAGGAATCTGCCATTATACCTGGCTCTTGCTAGAGGTCTGCTCAGTAACTGAATTTGTCCACTTCAGTCCAAGATTCCTCAGCCAGCTTGAACCAGAAGAATGGTAATAAATTCAACTTCTAAACTCAGTAGACAAGAGGACTAGGCTCTTAATTATTCTTTAAATATATACATACTAGAAATATAACTGAAATTTAGATATGGGTCAAGAGTGTTATATCTTTTTAATAGAACATCCTTCTTAGGATGCAGAAAGGAAATAAAATGAAGCATTCTGTGCAGTTCCTCAAAATATTTTTTTATATGTTGCGACCCAGAGAAATAATGCTATGATGTCCATAATATTTAAAATGCTTCATTATCTTTAGGTATCACTCATTCTTCTGCTTTTCCCATTTGAGTGTTTATCCAGGTGATAAATATACCTATTCTGAGTACAAACCCAGGTCACTACTTTCTGGGCTAGTGTACTCTTATGAGGAGTGATTTATTTTTCCTACAGTTTAATAAAATCTTTCAGATCTGAGTAGAAATTAACAAAACTAGTGTGTTATTTGGACAGCCCTGAACCTAATGCTAGGTTTCAAATTTGAGATTTTGTTTTTAAAAACATAAGTTCCCATGGTTAAGGCCAAGTATTCAGTTTTCAATCTAGTCAAACAGGTCTCTGCAGCACCTGCCTGGCAAGCACAAGGTCCTGAGTTTGATTCCCAGTACAAAAAAAAAAAAAAAATCCAAAAAAAAACCAAGAAGAAACCCCCAAACCACTTCTCGGCTTATTTATGACTACCTTTGGGGATCAGATTCTCAAATAAACCCATTCTGAGAGCATTAAATGTAGGTGGTAGGAAAAATGACTTTTTTATCTTTAGATATACTTAAAGGAAAAGTGATTTTTTGAATGCTAGTGTACTAAATATTATATAAATATTGATATTTTTAAGTAGAAATATAGAAAATAAGGTAAGGCCAAATTACATGTCACAAACAGCATCTTAAAAATTTAAATGTACTTTTTCTTCTCAGAATGATCATTATTTTTTCCTTTCTAAAAATCAGCCTTGATCAAAATGTAGACTTCCAATATCTATAGTGTTTATTTAGATATTACTTTCAGCAGCAGATGGATTTTCTTTCATGATGCAGTGGTGTTAGGGAGAAATTGGCTTGTTCACTCATGGATCACCCAATGTCAAACATGAAATAAATTTCATGTTATTGTGTCCAGTGTACACATTCCATAAAGCTAATGTGGATTTGTTTACCTTTAGTTTTCTACAGGGAGTCTCTAAAAAGTGAAACTCATAAAAACCAATACAATATAGAAGAGACAAGCCATGAGAAAAATGATTCAATTTATTATGAAGATTCACTGGTTGTTGAATTGGGCCTCATGCAGCACATCTATAACACCAGCACTGAGGGACATTGAAGCAGGAAGATCACAAATTCAAATTTTACCTGAGCAACTTAATGAGAAGCTCACCAATTTGTTGTTTGCTTCATCCATGAAGGCAATCTCAGACTAACTGTGACATAGTTTCCCCAGCTGTCTGTTACCAAGATGACTGAATTTCCCTGCAATGCCCAAGAGTGAGGGGCTTTTCTGTGCTCTGCTCCGAGTTAAGTCAGGTCTCTCTGACAATGGTTGCTTTCAGCTGGCCTCATTCCGATAAGGGTAAGGGCTTACGGAGCCGGAGGGCCCGGACAGTTGGCACAGGAAGAGTTTCATGAAGAAATGCTATAGACTCCTACTGTTAAGCAGCTTTTCTTAAGCAATTCTCAATTTTCATGTGTCTGTTGTCAATCCCCAGTGTTCTTAAATGGTTATTTTGAAATTTGTGTCCGATTTTGTTGCTTTCTGATGAAAAGATTTCCCAAGCTCCTCACTTCTCAAATTTGGAAGATTTACCCCTTCAATATTATTTATTTTCTCTGATAATGTTGACGTACATTTAATATGTAAAACGTATGCTCCTTGAAGGCAGAACTATTGCTCTTAGAGGCTAACATCTTATTTATTGTTATGTCTCAATGTTCCATGTAAAAGTTGGTGACTTTAATAAGCATTCCATGTGGGGAAGAAACGAATGCACGGTTCACTGGGTTTGGCAAACAAAAAGTTGAATAGGCATGCCTTGCTGTATGAATTACCAGAACACATAGGCTTATGTGTATCTCAGTATCTAGAAGAAGTTATAATAAGTTTTTGACCATGAAACATCTGTTTTCTGATGAGCATCTGCAGCACCCTTGGAAATGAGGTGGACAGTGAATACTTATTGGCTAATAACTGTTTGTTGCTCTCTCGTGACACTTTGCTTAATTTCAGGCCTTTTGTTTTTCTTCATGACTATTGGAAGTACCTCCTTCTATATTGTTTTCTCTGCCTTTAGCTCTACCTGAGCTGTTCGGCCTGGTGATTTTATTTACCTTCCTCAAACACAGATTTGATTGTTCCTTCTGTGATGAAATAATTTTATAATATCATCATAATAAATGGCTCAGTTCTTCCAAGAAGGAAAATGAAAGGTATTGAAGGTATTGCTTCTACAGCGATTCTTTCTCAATAGGAAATTCTTCCAAAACTTATTGGTTGTAAACAAGGAAGCAGGTGGAATGTCTCTACTTGATCTTAAAGAGACAGGCTGGCACCTCTTTGTCCACAATGCCAGGTCAAGCTGCCTATAGAGAGTGGGGTTCAATAAATGCTTGGAGATGAATGAAATTGCACATTGCTTACAATGAAATTACCTCTACAACTAAGTTGTGTCCCTTGGGTGCAGGTGGTGTGAACATCTCAGGGACAAGTGAGAAATAATTGAGATTGTAAGATTTTGTTGGAGCAAGAAAAATATCCTCTGGCTTCTACCTAAACTTCGACATGATCAACTATTCTAGCACAGATCTCTGTTCTCAGCATTGAAATACATAGCACGAACAGTTTATAATCAGCAGCAACCTGGCCAGTTTGGAAATAAAAGTGTGGCTGGAACAGATTGGAACAAAGGGATGTGTGGGTAAGGGAATGGGTGCTGAGATGATGCGTGAGTCTGGAAAGAAAATAAGGGACAGTGAGGTACAGACCAACTACGCAGATGGCATTTGCTAATTAATATTATTGCTGTGAAATAATAAAAGCAAGATATAAATGTTAATGATTGTTTTAAGATAAAAGGCTTAGGGGCATAATTAATTAAATTAACTATTTGCTTTAAGCATTTGTTTTCACAGAATATCATGCTCATTAACAACTTTAAAAAGTAACAAGCTTCATGTATCATCTGAAGCTGATAATTAGCTGGCATAATATAGATCTTGCAATATACTGAAAAAAAGTGTGAATTTAACCATACATAGTTACACAGGAAGGGTGCAACTTTTTGGAGGAGGTTGACCTATGAGGTTTGGTATGCTTCCTGTTATTTTTTAAAAATCTGATTTTTGATGCAATATGACAAATTTGAAGATAATCCAAAGTAAATGATAAAATATTTGAAAGTATGATCAATAGAATTTTAAAATCGCTTCATAAACTGAGCATGTGACACACAATTACAGCCCCCACTACTTGCAAGGCTGAGGTGGGTGAATTGTTTAAGCCTATTTCTGGGCAATGCGAAAGAGAGAAAACTGGAGTCACTTGGTCCTGAAGTGCATTCAGAAGACTCAATGAGAAGCTGTGCAGAGGTAGAATGACAGGAAGAAGGTGTTGATCAATTACTAATGTCCTTTGCTACTGGAAACATACGCATTCAAACATTGGTTCCTCTTTACTAAGTCATTGTTAGTTATATCAGACTGGTAAAGGGTTTCTATGCTTTCTTTGAAATATGTACATTAAATCTCTGTATTAAGTATTGTTTTGTTGATAAAGTACGCATATTTAAATTCTTTTGAGGTTGGCTGAAGTCATTAGAATTTTAATTCTCTCTATTTTCCATGCTAGATGGTCATATTTTCTGGTTATTCCTTAAAATCTGAGATGTTCTTTTGTACTACTCGATATGGGCTACCTTGGTTTTCAGTTGGAAATCCATTCTGAGTTCTCTTATTACTGTCACGTGGTAGGTGGAAAAGTTGAATCTAAACATTTAAATTCTAATGTTAAAAACCTTTCAATGATTCCCTGCTTTTCCATGTACTATAGTTTAATTTTTTTTATTTTAAAGAGAAAGGCTTGGGGCTGGGGATTTAGCTCAGCGGCAAAGCGCCTGCCTGGCAAGCGTAAGGTTGTGAGTTCGGTTCCCGGTACCGGAGGAAAAAAAAAAAAATTAAAGAGAAAGGCTTAAATTTTTTAGCATAGCAACCCAAAGGCCTCAAGAGCTGCCCCAGCCTTTCTCCAACTGTATCTTTAGCAGTAATCCCCACCTCTCCTTTCTCTTGCTAACCTTGAGAAGCTTTTTTGAGGGTTTTCTAACATGTCATGATATCTGACATTCATCCTCTGCACACACATGCTTCCTTGTTCTTAGAATACCCACCAGTTTCCCTTTCTGGGGTGAGAATAACTTTATTATGAAATCTTCTTCATTCTCCTCACGTTTCAGAATTAATCACTCCCTGTTTGTCCTGTAAAGTGTCTGGAATATACCTATCATAGCAACGCCTGTATCATACTTTCTATACTTATTCAAATATGTCCAGGCTGAAAACTGTTTTGTATTTCTAGTGCATAATGCCAGGCATGCAGTAAAGCACTCAACAAATGTGTGCTGAGAGAATTAATGAAAGTCCTACCTTTGTGAATTTCCATTCAAATTATTGAAAAAGGAAAAGACAAAGGGAGAAAGGGAGAAGCTATTTTAAAATCTTTGCAGAATAAAGCTAAGCTTTGCTCAGATAAAAGAACATGCCCAGGACTAGCGAAAGAAATACGAGTGAGTAGATTAAATCTTTTGGTAGCAAATTAAATCTTTCAGTAACCCTGTCATTTTTATCTTTTAAATTTTGATGTTGTATTATTTGCACAGATTTATCCACATTTGCAATTTTCTTTGCTTACCAGTCCTTCCTCTCAGTTCTTCCTTCTGGAACAATTTTCTTTCTTTCTGAAACACATGTACAGGAGAATGTACTTTTTGTTGTTCATAATCTTTGTTTTTGATTTTTGTTCATTTTGTTTTGCTGTGCTGGGGAAGAAACCAAGAGCCTCACACATGCTAGGCAAGATATTTGATGATTTCAGTATCTGAAATCTCTGTGTCTTAATCGGCCATTTTTGGATCTTGATGACTTTTGCTTATGGTGGATTTTTCCTAATATGTTTTGTTATTTTATGTGGGAAGCTCATCTACATGTATGGCTGATTTTGGGGATTCTGAGTTCTGGGGAAGCTTGTATTTTCCCATAGAGGACATTTACTTGCTTCTTCCTAGTATTCCAAGACACTACCAACATCCCAATTCTCCTTGATATCTTAGAGTCTTTCTGGATTTTTCAGGTAGTATAATTTGAACCACAAATCCAAATGATAAGGTATGATGATTAAAATGAATACAGCTTTGATTTTCCTTTTTTTTTTTAACCAAGAAAAAACCATCCTTCTTTTTCCCAGAGGGAATTTTTTTTCCTTTTAGATCACCACTTTATGAGGGTATAGTTTTCGGGATGTATTAATGTTTGCAGAGGCCTGGATTCTAACTCCACTTTGCTCAGGCCTAACGCCTTTCTTTCTTATTCTAGATTAGTCTTTAAAGTACAAGGCTTTTTTAAAAAATTAAAATTGAAATGTTTCAGGTGTGAGTAATTTTTCAGTGGGTGCTATATTACTAAAAAGAGCTAAAGTCTTTAATAAAGACTGCAGTCCTCAACTATTTCATATTAAATATGTAAAGAAACCAAGAGTTATGATTTAAAAGCCATTTGAAGTGTGGTTTTAATTTTCTTAGTAATTTTTGGTCAAGAAATTAAAAAAAACTATTTTATGTGTAATAAAAATAATGAAATTCTAAAGAGCCATACTTTATTATAATAGAGATATGACAGCCACAAGATGAACAGTATAATTTGACTCTTACCAGTACATTTTATTACTTAAATTGAAGTGTTTGCTTGTTATATATTATGAAGGAAGTTAGGTCAGAGGCATGATTATGGGCATGTACACTGAAAGTAGCCCATGATACAACTATTAGTTTCAGCCATGTTTTCCAACATTTTGTCTTTTTGCAAAGACTTGGGAGCCAGACATGGTGGTGCACACCTGTAATTCCAGTACTGAGGGTGGCTGATGCAGGAAGATCTCAAGTGTGAGTCCTTTCTGGGGAATTTATTAAGGTCCTATCTGAAAATAAAAAATAAATAGAGTTGGGGTGTAGCCCAGCGGTAGCATATCCTGGTTTTGATCCCCTACACCCCTTGAAAAGAATTAGGGTTAAAAAAGCTGACTATTTCTTAAAGCCCACTAAATATAACTTAGTGTGATCTTATTTATGATATTTCATATAAATTCAGATTTTACCAGTAGATTGGCAAAGTGTACATCACCTTTTTAGATGTTAGCACTTATTTTTTAAGATTGCTACTAAATTTAATAAAATTGTCTGCTTTCATATAAATATTTTGTTTAATCATGAATCTTAAAACTTTCTGGGAGGGCTGGGGATGTGGCTCAGTGGTAGAGTTTTTGCTTTGCATGCACAAGGCCCTGGGTTTGATTCCTAGCACCACACAAAGACACACACACACACACATACACACACAAACCTCAAAGAACAAAAAATAAAAACCTCTCTGGGAATTCTTCATTAGTTTACAGAATACAATCCAGCAGTAGGTAACACAAAACAAAACAAAACACACACACACACACACACACACACACACAAATACCAATGATATGATAGCTTTAATATGATTTATCTCTCTAAATAAATGCAAGAATTTAATCTATGCATCTTACCCTGAAGTGTTAAGAAGCAGAAATTTAATCCTACTGTGATGTTTAGAAGTGGGACCTTTGGGAATTGATTAGAATAAGTACTTAGGGTACAGCCTTAGTGACTGACTTCATAAGGAGGTCACATAGACACAGGGGTGTGTACATTTCCACCATGATGTGGTACAGCTATGTAGGTCCTCATCAGAATTTGTACCATGCTGTCTTGACTTCCAGTTTCCATTACTTAGAGCTAAGTAACTTACTCTCTCCATAAAATAGGCTGCCTCTAGTACTTTGTTATAGTAACAGAAAACTCACTCATCTCACTTAGATTTACTTTGGGAACCACTAATTCACCCATTTGTGTATTTGTGGACTCATAGAGGAGTTGTGGAGAATCCTAACACATCACAGTGGAAAGCTCTTTGTTCATAAGTATGACACCAAAACAGTAGATTTCAGTGCTCTTACCAATAAATTACTTCCATGGAATAACAACAGCAATGATTTAAAAACAAATTTGCATTCCCTATTAACCAATACCTTGAAATTTCAGATTATCACTTGAGTATTAATTCCACCTTTATACAAGAGCCCAAAGTATTCTCTTAATCTGGTATGAGGTCAGTTATACATTAAAAATAATTTTTGTGAAATTTTGCTTGTATCTATACATTCTTTTGCAGAAGGGCTTAAAAAACACCCTTCCATTGCCAGAAGATGATTATATTATCCATCTTGTCCCTTTTATTCTTAATACCTGTTAGCTGTGATGATTATTTATTTATTATTTAGCAAATTCAGTAACAAGCACAGTCATCTAAACATTGTTAGAAACCAAAGTGAGAGACATTACCAGCTTCACTTCTGAGTAGTGTTTTATCCCAAATATGTATATATGTTTACAAGCTAAGCCTTCTGTCCAAAACATGGCTTTCGAATTTTGAGACTACCTAATTAAGAGAAATAATATTGAATCAGTTTCACATGCCTTTTTAATTTTCTTTCCAAAACAAATTAAGACAATAGATACTCTTTCAACTTTGTACCTTTTCTGGAATGCTTGTCTTTGCCTTAGCAACAATAAAATCTTGGAAGCATTCAAATTTTCTAAACTATTTTTCTTACAGTTGCTATAGTATCTCCTTGGTATAAATGGATATGAAAAGCTTTTGAAGATAAATGTTTGAAAATGGATTTTATATCATTTTTAAAATCTGGCAAGGGAAATTATCTCTAAAGAGATTAATGTCATTTATTTGGCAGTTTTATTAAACTTTAAATAAACTTTTTAATATTTTTATTATCAAAGAGTGCATGTATCTATAAGGTATAAATCCAGCCACCCAAAGCTGAAGGATAAATATACCATTTTCACATAGTCTTGCAATCCTTAGACACTGGTTGAGTAATAACACAGAATTAAGTAGTGCCATCAGCACTGACTTTATCAGTGAGGCTAACAAGACTCACAGCAAGTAGCACATTTCAGCAGACTGGAGCAGGAAAACTGCTGAAGACATAGAATAGTTGAGGAGACTAAAATTCATAAACTATGATCTAATTAACTCTGAAATATTTGTCAAACCAACTGTCATACTAATTAATGTTCCTTATGTCACCGGGAAAGAAGATTGGTTTTGGAAAAGATCTTAGTCTGGCTTGAAAAAAATCATCTTCAGGGGCTGAGGATTTAGCTCCACGGCACAGTGCCTGCCTGGCAAGTGCAAGGTCATGAGTTTGATTCCTGGTACCGGAAAGAAAAAAAAAAATCATCTGCATTCAGGACAGGTATTCAACCTCAACTTAGTTTGTTACTCAGAGAGGAATTATACTACCTACTTACTTTGAATGATAAATTACTGTATGCAGTTTTCTAAGAGAAAATCAAGAAGTTAACAGTCATATTTAACCAATGAGCAAACTCTCATTTCTTTGTTTTCAGAAATGAGTAACTGCTTGTATCAGTCCACAGAGAGATGTTGATGGTCTGCTTTTTGTAATAGAGAAAACAGAGTAACAGTAATGTCTCTAGGCTGTACGAAACCAAGTGTTAGACAAATTAAACATTAGACATAACTGCTACCTAGGTGCCACAAGATACATTTTTCCTTGAAGTTTAAACACTACACTGAAAAGGAAAAGCTCTTGCCACCTCACAGGCTGTTAAGAAAGTCTCCTCTGTCAAATGCCTGCCCTATCTTTGTGATATATGTTGCAACAATCTAAATTAGAATCACTGAACTGCTTCAGTGAAATGTTGAATGGGCCTTTAGGTACAGGGCATTGTATTGGATTTTTGTATTCCAGGTTTAATCATATTGATTTACTCCATATGAATCTGTATTAGTTCTCACACAGTGATACAAAATGACAAGAAATTAATTTACTAAAAACACATACTATGCTATTCATAGATCTGGACCCAAGGATAATGAGAGTTTATAAGTACATATGGTGATTAAAAGCCAACCCTAAATGTGAGCTGATCTTTTAGTTTCAAAGTGAAGAGCATGCAAAAAAGCTGTTTTCACCAATATGAGTACATAAACATAGCATTAATAAGAGCCAGTGATTATCTGAACTAAGTCACAAGAATTCAGTTACATAATCATATTTAAAATAATATTAAAGAATGTTAATTTAGAAATATTTTTTCTCACTACAGAAACAATTTTACTCAAATTCTTTGCCTTCATATTGATACTAGTCTTTCAACATCAGAGGAGTCACTAGCTGACCCTGTGACAGCAAGGACTCACATGTGTGAGCACAGAACTTTGAGGTTCAGAGGCACACAGAGAGAGACGAGCCACACGATGATTTTAAAAAGATGAAAGTGAGTTTATTATAAAAGTACAGCAGATATGAGCATAGTCAAATAACATATTACCACACAAGGAGGCAAGGGACAGCATCAAAGATGAAGGGGAATCCTCTGGGGAAGGATCTTGCATGAGATGGAGCGTTTGGCAGATGAGAGAGAAAACACCACACTAACACAGTTCCTTAAGTACCACGTTAGACAAAAGTGACCTGCTGCCAACGCCCCCATGTGGCTGGAAGAGCCATTCCCAGGTATGGCTATGCTCTGGGAATGATCGGTCCTTCGGGTGTAAACAGTTCTCTCTATACATTCCTTTCCCAGAAGGTAACTAACCTCCTTCAGAAAGGTACACAGCCAAGGTCACTTCAGGGAACATGCAAATTCCAGATAACTCTTATCCCTTTAATCCTTTCCCTGACCTATCCATCTAATATTAAATCTTTTGATCTGGGCTCGATGGCACATGCCTGTAATCCCAGCACTTGGGAAGCTGAGGCAGGAGGATTGTTGCAAGTTTGTGACCAGCCTGGCCTATAAAATGAGCTCAAGGTCAGTCTGAACTGCATAGAGAGACCCTTCTCAAAAAGACAAAAAGACAAAAAAATCTTTTGAGAGAAAAATCTTTGGTTTGTGATAAAATCTTTTTGTTTGGTGTGATATTACAATTGGAAATCTATTCCAAAAGAAAATATCTAGTTGTAAATCAATAAAACAAATGTGTTTATTGTCCTATAAGAGATGCATTTGTTATCACCACATAGTAGTTTACTGCCTGAATTGCAGTATAAAGAAGTGATACTGATAATCTCCTAAAAGCCCTGTGATTGACCTGTAATTTGCCAGCATTGGATTTATTTACATTATGTTTTTATAAAGTTAATAACATACGTACAGATTAACAGCCAGACTAAGAGGTCAAATACAACACTGCAACTGGAAGGTTTTTCCTGGAAGAATAATTACCAAATTTGTACTAAAAGTTTTTGTCTCTTTTATTGGTTCAGTTAAATGAGACTTCCAATATGACTTGCAAATAAGACTTCCAATATAGCATTGATTGACATATTTTCAGCTAATATGTCTTTTTTAAATAGTTCCTTGTATAGTGCTGTACAGTTCTTTGTGTAGTTCTGAATAGTTCTTTGTAGAGTGTTGTAACTGAAAGAATATTTCTATTGTATGAGTGTTTGAAAGGAGTTGAATATTGTGTGTCTTAGTCCATTTCGCTGTCATAACCAAATACAATATACTTAGTAGTTTATAAACAACAAATATTTACTTCTCACGGTTCTGGAGGCTGGGAAGTCCTAGATCAAAGTACCAGCACTTCTGGTGTCTAGGGAGGCCTTGCTTCCTCATTCACAGATTGCAGTTTTCTTATTGTGTCTTCATGCTATAAAGGGGTGGAGGAACACTCCATGTCTCTTCTATAAAGGCACTGATCTCACTTATGAAGACTCTTCTCTCATGACCTAATTGTTTCCTAAAGATCCCACTCCTAAGACCATCACCTTGGGGGACAGGATTTCCACAGATAAGTATGGGAAAGCACAAACATTCATCTACTAAGTATCTTCCTTTTGCTGGAAACTATATTATGAAAAACACAAAACAAATAACATTCTAAAAAACATGCCTTGTATTTTGGATTTATCTACTTTCTGTTATAGTTTTGGTTTGCTAGTATCATTCCTTAGGGTACAACTTTTCAATTACCAAAACTACAAATATTTTCTTTTCTTTTTTCTTTTTTGTCATTTTGACACAGGGTCTTGCTATGCAGTTCAGGCTGGCCTTGAGCTCACTTTGTAGCCCAGGCGGGTCTTGAACTTGCAGTAATCCTCCTGCCTCAGCCTCCCTAGTGCTGGGATTACAGGTGTGTGCCACCATGCCTGGCTGCAAATATTCTTTATACTATTTAACATATACATTGTGCAGTGGTTTTTTGACACATCTTTATGCTGTTCCCAAAGAAAGATGAAATCAACTTCCCTTCTTTTTGACTATTAATCAGCTGAAGTCATGCAATTTTAGTAAGCAAAATGTTCTGAAAGTGATCCTGTGTGACTTGTGAGGGTAAGGCAGAAAAGGCAATAAAGTGTCTGCTTGATGATCTGTCTGTCTCTGAACGAGCCACCACGCTGTGTGGAAGTCCCTGTGGAAAGGCCGAGTGTATTTGTCCTGCCTACCACCTGAAATGAGGATCCCAGCCAACAGTCAGCACCTGCCAGTTAGGTCAGTAACGAGCCAAAAGGAGATGCCCATGCCTATGTCTGAACTGTCTTGACTGATACCAAGTACAACTTTGATCGAGTTGTAGATTTGGAAGCAAAATAAATGTTTTAAGCTACTAAGTTTAGGGGTCATTTGTGAGGCAGCAAGAGATAACTAGAATACACAGATCATAGATTGCAGAATAGTGTATCTTATTTTGAAAGGACTGATGATGATAAAGTTAGGCTTTTTTTTTTTGCTTGTTTGTGTTTTGGGGATTTTTTGGTCTTTTGGAGACAAGCTCTCTCTATGCAGTTCAGGCTGGTCTTGAGCTCACTTTGTAGGCCAGGCTGTTTTCAAACTCACAAGGATGCTCCTGCCTTAACCTCCTGAGTGCTGGGATTACAGGTGTGCGCCACTACACCTGGTGTGATAAAGTCAGTCTTAAGGTGAAATTTCTGTAAAAAATTTAGGGATAAAAAGAAAACCTCTTTCTTGTGAAAGCTGTCCTTCATCAGGAAAAATAGAAATGTGTCCACTTTTCACTGAGTGGAACAGAAGAATAATTCAAAGAGAAGAGCAAAGGACGTGGGATAATAAGATGAGAAAGGGAAAGTTAAGGCCAGTACATTAAAAACAGGCATGGTATCTCTTGTTCTGCCAAAAATCATATAAAATACATAATAAAACTGTACTAAATCAAGGCCCACTTTCTGATACATTGTCTATGCCAGGTTATAATAGTTTCTTTTTACCATGTCTGTTTTGAACCTGTTGTCTGTCTCTTATATTGAACTTTATTTACATACAAGGTTTATAATATAAAAGAAACCAGGCAATATTTAAGCTTGTGTGTCTGATTTACCTCACCTACTATGATGGTCTCAAAGTGCGTCCATTGTCCAACAAATGACTCAAGTTTATCCTTCTTTAGAGTAGAGAGTACTCCATTTTCTTTATCCATTCACCTGCTTATGGACTTAAAGTTTGCTTTCAAAATTTAGCTTTTATGAACTGTGCTCCTATAAAATGAATATGCATAATCACCGTGGTATGGTGTCTTTATCTCTTTTGAGAAGAACAGAAGGAGAATATTTGGGTTAAATGGACTTTCTATTTTTAGTTTTCTTGGGAGTCTCCAGAGTAATTTCTGTAGTGGTTGTACCAGGTTACACTCCCACCAACAATGGAGAACTTCTTTTTGCCCTGAAGCCATTCCAGCATTTTTTATAATTTTATTTTACTTTATTTTATTTTTTTGAGACAGGGTCTTGCTATGCTATTTAGTTCAGTTTGGCCTTGAATTCATTATGTAGCCCAGGATGGCCTAGAACTGGTGGCAATTCTCTTGCATCAGCATTCCTCGTGCTAGGATTAACAGTATGCATCACCATATCCAGGTGTTATCTGATTTCTTGATGATAGTCATTCTTTCTGGAGTGAGATGAAATTTCTGCATTGCTTTGATTTATATTTCTTTTATTATTTTTTCAGTTTTTTTCCGGTACTAGGAATCAAACTCACAACCTTGTACTTGCCAGGCAGGCGCTGTGCCGCTGAGCTAAATCCCCAGCCCCTGATTTGTATTTCTTAGATGGCCAGTGATGCTGAACATTTCTTCACATACATAGTTTCACGTTCTGTTGTTGCTTTCAAGGTGTCTTTGAGTAGTTGGTCTTTGAAGGCATCATTGTTTTCTAGTTCTGAGTTTCTGTCCTCACACTGGTTACCTCTGCTGACCATATCTTGAACACATTTTTTAATATCCTGGATTTCTGACTGAAACCCTTTCATGGACTCAGTCTCTTTGGAACCTGGTCATTTATGCTTTGCAGCATTTTGTATAGTGCTTTCAGCCTTTTATTAGTGTCTTTTGAAAGTTCCTGGATCATTTTGGTTATGACTTCCCTTTTCTGTTTAGTTATGTGCTCTCTGATCTTGTTGAGTACCTAAAGAGATCTATTTTCTAACCACCTATGCTATCCTTTGAGTAACTGGGTCAGGTAGTTATGTTATATCCCTGGATTGGCTCTGGGAGGGTTGGGAGCTTTGGGAGGTGTTTTACTGTCTTGTCTTTTCATAGTTCTATTGTTTTGTTTTGTTTTGCTTTGTGCTGAGGTTTATGGATGCTCATAGTACAAAGATTTCATTCAGTTTTCAGTGATGTACTTTGGACAGGACTAACTATAATCCTTTGCCACGGCCCCAAGATCTGACCACCTTGGTTAATTTAGTGGGGAGGATGCAGCATCATTAGCCTGATAACCAAGTTCTCTGGAAATGTACTTTAGTATTACTAGTGTCAGGAAGGTAATCTGAGTATTTGCAGAGCATGACAATTATGGAACCCTGTTGATATCAAAGTGAGTCAGCTACAGTAGTGTTGTCCAAGATAAATTAGATGTTAACACACCATAAGAACTGATTAAATATCACCTTAACCCTAGATAAAAAGTCCATAATTATGTTGTAAACATTAATACAACCCAGCTGTTGACTTACAGCTAATATGTACTAATGTACAACTAATATGTTGACTTACAGCTAATATGTACTAATATGTACATAATAATGTTTACAATTATGTTGTAAACATTAATACAACCCAGCTGTTGACTTACAGCTAATATGTACTAATATAAAGGAGTAGGGTTCCTTTCTCCCCACAGCCTCTCCAGCATCTGTACAACAGCTATATCTCTGTTTATGGTAGAAAAGAATTCAATAGTAATTTCACAGCATTAATTAAGCATCAAAAATTAATGAAGCCTTATAGTTATATTAGTAAAGATATAAGGTTTGAGAATGGGGGGATGAAAGAGGAAAACTTTGAAACCTTAAAGTTTATGATGTAAGAAAGAGAGAGAAATGGTACAATAGATCTTATTTGGGAGTAGAAGAGTATTTATAGAATCAGGTAAAGGTATAAGAAATAGATGGGAGACAGAAAAGGAAAAGAGGGAGAATTAAATAAATTATATAGAGTAAAAATAAGAAAGAAGAAATTTTTTTTTTATTTTAAAGAGAGTAGTACATGACAAACAAACAACCAAAAAAATAGAAAAGTAGCAGCATACCAGTATCACAAACGTAAACAAAACAAAGCAAGAACATTCAAAGTGCTCCAGGGTCTCAAGACAAATTAATACAAATCAACAGTGGTTGTTACATTGCATATTGCTATCCTCAACTACATTGCTCAGATTATCAGATGTAAGAATGCAAGATTGCTCAAACCATTATAGGGAATAAGAAAATAATTCTTCAATAAAGAATTACAGGTAATACAAAGTATCACTAGACAAGATGGTAGGAGCTCACCATTGTAATTCCATTGCATATTATTACCTTCAAATCAGTTGCTCAGACCACCAGGCACAAGCATGCAAAGTTGATCAGAACATAAAAAATTGTGAGCATTAACTGTTCATTTCAATACACCATCAGACAACAGCAATACAGTCATTGCAGCTATTCATATATATGTTTATGTTTTGCCTCCCTTCTTTCTTTTTTCTTCTTTCCCTCATCCCAGTCATTCCTTCCTCTGAACAATTTCTTTCCTTTTTACTATCATCTATTGTATGTTTTGAGTTTTACCTAGTCTTTCAGGTTCCTACACCAAGGAGACAATATGATGTTTACACATGTGGGTCTGATTTATTTCACTTATGAATATGGTCTCTAGTTGCATCCATTTACCTACAAAAGCCTCGAGTTTATCTTTTTTTAATAACTGAGTAATACTCCTTTGTATAAAAATACAACAACTTTTGTGTCCATTCCTCAGTGGATGGGCATATGGGTTGTTTCAAGATTTAGCTATAACAAATTGTGCTGCTATAAACATGGGTGCACATATCGCTGTGGTATGATGTCTTTAATTCTTCTAGGAAAATACCCAGAAGGGGAATACTGGGTTAAATGGGACTTCTAATTCTGGTTTTGTGAGGAATCTCCAAATTGATTTCCACAGTGGTTTCACCAATCTACGCTCCCACCAACAGTGCAGCTGGGTTCCTTTCTCCCCACAGCCTCTCCAGCATTTGTTATTGGTTGATTTCTTGATGATAGCCATTCTTTCTGGGGTAAGATGGAATCTCAGGGTGGTTTTAACTTGCATTTCTCAAATGACTAATGATGTTGAACATTTTTTCATGTATTTATTCGCCATTAGTGTCTCTTCATTAGATGCCCATTTTTGGATTGGGTCTTTGAATTTTGGGGGCCTGATTTTAAAAAAAATTTTATATGTCCTAGATAGAAGTCCTTTGTCTGAGGGGCAGTTGGCTAAAATTGTTTTACCAATTCGTAGGTTTTCTTTTTACTTTATTGGTGATTTCTTTAGAGGTCCAAAAACTTTTCAATAAGATAAGACCCCAGTTGTTGATTCTTTGAAGTATTTCCAGTGCAAAAGAAGAAAATTAAAGGGAGAAAAATTAAAAGGGGGAAGAGGAAAAATAAATAAAAAGAAATAAGAAAATGAGATAAGAAAAAAGGAGAAAGAACAAAGAAATATTTCCAAGCCCCAATAAATGGGAGGAGAAGAAAGGAGAAAATCAACAAAGAGAGAGAGAAAAAGAAACAATCACTAAAAATAATGTACACACTCATACAAACAAAAACAAAATGATAAAAAAGTAAAACACACTAATAGCAAAAACAAGCCAGTAATGAAATTTCTCTGTGATCTCAAATATGTGGTTTTCCTTTGGGGATTTCCAACTTTGTGACCATGTCCAAGTCAAGTCATGTTTCTGTTTGTAGATAAAGGAAACAGCCAGATCCCAGGTCCATGCTGGATGCAGGCACCAGCAGGCAGTAGGATCAGGGCAAGGTCACCAGTGCCACAATTTTCAAATCCAGAGCAGTTCAGGCTGAGCCTGGGCAATGGATGGGGGCACATTCTTTCACTTAAACCTCTCAGAGCATCTCTTGCCAGCTTGATCGTGGCTTCCTCACCAGCTGTTTCCCATGGCTGACTCAGACCCAGTCACTGTGGGAGTGTAACACTGTGACTCCTGAATTTTAGCCATCCTGTGGCTGCTCTGAGACCCAGGTTCAAACCATTCACCTCTCCTGGAAATGGTGTTGGACCAAGCACTCTCCAGGGAATATGGTGAGTGCCTGGGCTGGACTCACTCATCAGTGTTTGCAGCTCACAGCACCCACCAGTCCATTCCATTGCTGTATTTCTCCCCAAAGCCCTCTGAAGTCCCCTACTTTCACTTTGTTTCTCTAAATTTGGTCTGGCTTTCTCTGGAACCATGAGCTAGGAGCCTGGGGAAAAGGGTCAATTGTCTCTTCCCTTATTCAACTTGTGTTTTATCTCTTCAACTTCTCTGTAGGTTTTAATTTTGCTGTTGGATCCTCCCTGATTCCTGGAGATCTCTCTCTCTCTCTCTCTCTTTCTTTTTCTTCCCCAAGTTGTTATTTACCAGTATCTGGATCCCAAATCTGAGACAGGCTGAGTTGCTATTGCTCATCACTCTGCTGTTTTCCCAGAAACTCTGTGACTATTTGGAGGTAGGACGTTTATAGAGATATTTAGGATCAAATGAGGTTGGAGTGTGGGGCTTTAGAAAAAGAAGAGACACTAAGGATGCTTATGCACAGCACAGATGCTTAAGAACATGCTTAACTGCACGCCAAGGACAGAGGCTTCACAGGAAGCAACCTGGCCATTCTTCCATCTTGCCTCACCAAGAGCTTCCAGAAGAGTGAAATAAATTTCTGTTGTTCATACCACCCAGTCTGTGGTATTTTGTTATGGAAGCTGTAACAAACTAATATACAGCCAAGAACATTCATTGCCCAGAGACTTTGCACTTGCTGGTCCTTCTGCATGGACTCCTGTGGGTAGTTAGGAGTTTGTTTCCTTACTTTCTTCAGATTTCTACTCAGACGCCTTCTCATCAGAAGCCTTCTCAGACCAAGATCACTGATACAGAGCAGGTTCTCCTCCAATTTAGTTATTCTTCATAGCAATCACATCACTTCTCATTATTCTGTTTGTCTTTATTTCCCCAAGTGAGAAGCAAAGTTCTGGAGGGCAGGAGTTCAGCCTATTTTATTTCACTGTGCTATCCTAACTCGTACAATAGTGCCTGGCACAGACTACTAGCAGCTCATAAATTTTGAATTTTTTTATGCACAATTTTAGATTGATAAATAAAAAGGGATCTAGTTTCAAAAATAAAATTTTAGTTAGATGCTCTGCCCGGTGTATTGTGACATTTCTACAAAGGCCCAGTTTTATCACAGAAGAATTCTAAGCACCATACGAAGAATAAGTGTCCACAGCTACTGGAGAAACAAGGGGAGAAGAGGTAAGGGCAAAGAAAGGAAGAGTGTGAGAGAATCCTGTGCTCTGCCCTAAGCTTCCTGGTGACTATGGAGCTTTGGCTGCTTCATTCCCATTCTAAATATCTATAACCAGTTTTAACCAGACAAATCTGAGATACAGATTGGAAATAGTTTCTTAACTGACAGAGGTAGCAAGGAGAGGTCTGGTGGAGGCAGCTAGGAAGTGACGACTTGAAGCACCCTGTCACAATTTCAGACAGGTTAGAAAGTCAACACAGGCAATTGCATAAAAGTAAAAACTACTTAAATATGTCAATGCTTTAAGTTTAGAGTTAGACAAACAACTTAATACAATGGGTAGGATGGATTCATAGCCACTACTGGAAAAATAGGTATTAGATTGTAAATTCTGTAAGAACTGTGACCATGTCTCTTTTGCTTACTGTTGTAAATCCTGTACCTAAGGAGGTACCTGCTGAAAATGACAGGATAAATATACAAAAAGGAAAGGGCAATAAAACTGTAAGGATTTATGTAGTTCTAATTCTCAAACTGAGCTCTTTCCATGAATCTAACTGTACTTACAGATTACCCATGGCGAAGGTCTAGGAATTGATTAGGCAGAAAATACTAATCATTATTTCAGTCTTACTATAACTATATTTTAAAAATGCTATACAGACATTCCAGTGTAGGTAGATATCAGGTTAAATTTTATAAATCAAATATAAATGGAAACTCAAGTGTTTGTAAGGTATTATTTTCTTAAGCATCCTACCTATAACAACTTGATAGATTTATAAGTTGCAGTTCAAACTTTTCACAGTAAGGTATTACATGAAAGCAAATAGTCATTGAAACTTGTAAAAAGGTCAAAGCAAAGATAATATTAGGGGTCACATTTGGTTGTATTTTTGAAGCATACCTAGAGAGCTACTGGGAAAATCAGAACGGGAGGGGCCCATGCTATGTCTGTTCTTAAAGGCATTATTTATAGTCATATCTATAAATATAATGAATTTTAATTCTTAAAATACATGATTAATCAAAATCTTTCTGATTACTGAAATAAATAAAACCTTGAATGTTTAAGTTTTAAATAAGTTCCACTCTGAAAAGCCCTTGAAACACATTGCCACATATTAATCCAATCATATGAGTTAGATTGCATTTTACTTCTCACATAGAAGTCATTGCTACTGTAGAGGGTTAATCCTGATGTACTGTATTAGTAATGTTAGAAAATGGAGCGTTCAACCATGATGTATTTGGGAGGACAAGTCCCACCCTAGTCATCCCAGCCTGAAAAGGTTCTGTGTTTCATTTCTTCAGCTGGTGCTCAACTTTTCTGAGTTTCATCTCCTTCTCTATAATTTCAGTCTCAGCTCGAAACCAATAGAAACTTAAATCAGGTTTTTAGAAGTTTTTGCATTGGTTATTGTTCTTGATTTACCAACAAAGCAAATTTCCACTTTTTTTTTTCTGTGTCTTTTTTTTTTTTTTTCTTCAGTAAAAGGATCAAAGGCCAACTTCCTGTAAAACAAAGATACCTTAAATATGATTCAGCGTCTGCTTCTGGTGGGGTAAATTAGTGACTGTACAATGAAAGCAAACAAACAGAAGTGATGAAAAAATTATTTTAATCATCTTAGCTATTGCTTAGAGTGTTGCCTAGTTCCAAATCTTATTAATAAAGTACACATTACCTCATCACTGTTTATTTGAGCTTTTTTTCATTCGTTGGGTAAATAGGTTTTCAAATTATTTTCCCAAAGGATTGTTATAACAACAAGCCATTAAAATCCTCTCTGCAGCTCACTAGCTTGATTTTGATCCCTGTGGTTTTGATTATAAGCTGTCCATTTCTCTTTCCCTTTTAGCAACTGTTCCTCCCAGCTTCAGAAAATATTGTAATTTATTCCAAATGAAGTCTCTTAAATTTAGAAGCCCAAACAAGTCATTCTTCTAGCCATGTATCTTCTTAACTGTAAATTATAAAGTTTTCTCCTAGAAACTTTCTCCAGGAAAAGAACCTATCATTCTTAATAATGTACCTTCTGCTATTCCCATTATAATGGCAGAACTCTTAATCACAAAATAATATATTGGTTTATTAGGTAAGTAAATGCAGTGGTACCTTGGTCCACCACCTTAACTCATTCCATGATTTGGGGGAAGATGGCCATTTTCATCTTCACGACTTGATGCAGATTTCAGCTATCTTGAAAGGAAGCAAAATTTCTTGAACACTTCTGTTTGCGAATGAAAAATTCATGAAGAGAAGCGTTTGTGAATCGTGGTATTACCCTATAAGAAGGAAAGCACTTTAGAATCTATTTACCAAAAATAATCCTACTCACTGAAGGCAACTAGTGATAGAAATTGGTTTGAGTATCAATAAGCAGCATTGTGAGCACAGTGTTGCATAAATAAATGATATCTCTGTTTTGGAAAATAGATAGGCAGGGTATTGAATTTCAGTAAATTTCCTTCTTACAGAGAATGGGTCTCTTCAGTCAGGAAGCAAGAAACAAAGCAATACATTCTAAATAAGGGCCAATCTTGGGTGTTGGTGAGCTTTGGCCGAGGGCTGAAGATTGCAGACACTGTTCTCCATATGAAGGGTAAATTTTAAATTAGGGAAGAGGAACATAAATTTTCTCACAAAACTCAGCACATTTCAGTAACAAAAATGAAGCTTAGACTACAAATTACATAAACTATGTAAGGCCAGCACTAAGCACCATAAGTAAACAGCATATCTATAAAAGCAAAGTTTTGGGAGATGCTGGAGCTGGTTATTAGTCATGTGTGTGAAGGCGGGACAGAGCCAGAGAGCCTCAGGCAGTCAAGCTAACTCAGTATTGAAAAAAGTATCCTGCCTGGACAATTACAGTCGTTAGTCTCTGGACAACATTATCTCTCATGATATTAACTTTGCAAGTGTATAAAATAAGCTCCCCTGTTATTGAAGTCAGTCCTCATGCTCATCAGGCAAGATGTAACTCCATTTGATCCCAGCTCTTTTCCCACTGCCATTTCTCTCAGAGGTACAACAAGAGACCAATGAGGTCCTCTACAGCAAATGATAAAATTGGTTAACTCACCAGGTTAACAGAATCCAGGCTGGTCTTTTTAACAGTTTTGGTTCTACCTCTGGACTATGCCTGATTCCACAAAAGGATGTGAGAGGAAAATATAATTTCTGAATAGACTTTCTGTGATAATTTATAAATGGGTCTTTATGAATCACATGGTAAAATAATTATTTCTCAGAGAAATTATACTGAGTAAATGTTTTCATATCATGTGCTTATCACAAATTGTGATTATGAGAATAAATTAGGAGGCAACTAGCCAAGAAAAACATACAAATTTGCATACAAAATAGCAGAACTAGAATGAACATCATTTGTCTTCATGGGCAGTGATTGCTTGCAACCAGCAGATATTTCATCCTGCAACGACCAATATCATAGCCCCTACCTACCTGTCACCACATAAGTTAAATTTATTTTTAATTTTTCTGTTAAAAAGAGCTCTGAAGATAGGGGTAGTGATGCATGCTTATAATCACAGAACTCTGGGAGGCTGGTGCAGGAAGATTGCAAGTTGACACTTAGCCTGGGCAATTTAGTGGGAACCTGTCTTAAAAAGATTGGGGATATAACTCAGTGCCAGGACCTGGGTTCAATCCTCAGTGCTGAAAAAAACAAAGAAGGTAAACTTTTAAAACTATTTATGATGACTTTCTCAGTGTAAATTATGTAATTAGAACTCAACTTTGAATTATGTAAAGTGAATCAACTTTTAAAAAATCACTTTTAAGGATTGATTTTGAAGGAAGTCTGAAATCAAGTTGCCTCCTATATGTAAGATAAGAATTAATGAAATGACCTCTAATTGCCCTCTTAGATTTCTGAGTTAAAGAATTTTATCAACTATTCACCAGACCTGAATTTACTAAAGAGGAAGAAAGAGTAGCAAACAGGCCTGAGAAAGCAATTTAAGCACATAAAGTTTCCTGACTTGCATCTTTACAGTACTGCAGTGAGGGCAAGGATTTCCAAGCCGAGAGCAGAAAGATATGACCACCAGGTGGCAGCAGCACATAGAGCACTTTCCTTGGATGCTACCTTGACAGATTTGCATGTGGGAGTCACAGGTTGAGAAGTTCTTGCACCCATGAGAGGTACTGGAGTGTGGGGCCACCTCAAAAAGCAGGAAGAGGCAAGGAAAACTTCCTGGGAAGCGGAAATCAGAGAGGGATGTTAAGTGGCTAAGTGATGTCACACAGTTGGAAGATGAAGGAGTCTTGGCTTAGCAAGAGTCAGAGCTTAGCAAGACCATCAGAGATTTGGGAGCTTGTATGTTCCAGGGTTTGTCTTATTTAAAGCTAACAGGTACTTCTGGAGTAAGAAAAGCAGGCAAGCGCTAAGTGGTTGAAAATATGCTTATTTGAGGTATGTTTTTAAAAACTTGAATGTGCAAGAATTTTACTTAGCTGCCTGTGAGTTTTTGAGCTAATGGTCCTAACCTTCAGCGAAGAAGTAAACTCCATTGAACCAATATACAGGGAAACTTTGGTTTGTTTTTGTGAGAAGCATAACTTATTCTATTATTCAATCATTTAATCAACATTCATTGAATACCTGCTATATCCTGGGCATTGTACCAGGAAATGAACTTACAGAATTGAGGAAGATTCAGTCCTTGATTTTAAGGATTTACTCCAGATTGGTACTATGAAACAATGAACAGGAAGTGGTTGATATTTTCCTTTGCAGAGCTTTTTTCTAGAAAAGCCATGTAACTACTAATCATTGCAGTGGAGATGTCAAGCAAACGCACTGGAAGACTATTACAACCGATTCACGTTTACCTCTGATTTCACTAAAAACCTCTGAAAGCAAGTGTAACTCATGATTATAATTCATATATAACGAGGAGTGGAGGTGGAGGAAAGTATTAGTCCTGTGCAGTTGTTTAAAAAGACTTTTATCATTGATATGCCCAAAATTAAACTCATTGTTCATCCCCTTTTAATTTGGAATTTAGCTATTCTTGTGGCATTTCTACTTTTGTCAACCTTACTAATTCCCCCAATGGCAGGACCTAGAAATCACAAAAGTTTGTTGTTTCCATCTTCTTTTTCAAACCCAATATGCAATCCGTTGGTAAATCACATGGATTCCGTGGTCATAAGGAGTTTACTGACCCGCCTTTTCTTTCTCTACTCATGGTGTGATCCCAGATTTAGTCTTTCTTTTCTCCAGAAGTTGTTTCTTAAAACATCTACTTTTCCCAAATTGTAGGCGACTTATTGCTCTTAGACTGTTCTTAAGCAAAGTTCTAAAACTTCACTTTTCCTCTGTTCAGAATTGCCACACTAAATTCCTCCAAGAAAAAAAAGTGGATCCTGTTCTGATATATGAGATTTGGAGAACATATTTAAGAAGAAAGTATTACATGAATAGATGCTGAAAAGAAAAATTCAAAACATATTTTTGGGAATTTAGTGTTCTGTAACACCTGATATTGTAGGATGCATTTTGTACGGCCAGGCACAATGGTATAATGTCCTACAGGGTTCAGAATTGCCACACCACATTCCTTATTCCCAAAAACATGTTTTGAATTTTTCTTTTCAGCATCTATTCATGTAATACTTTCTTCTTAAACAGGTTCTCCAAATCTCATATATCAGAACAGGATCCACACTTTTTTCTTGGAGGAGCTTCAGCCATTGGAACTTCATCTCCAGTTCCATCAGGCTGCCAGGGAAGACTCCAGCCTTTGAACATAGAACCTTCCACTTTGTAGCACAGACTACCACCAGACTTTGTAGTGGGCTACAAGCCTTCAACTTTCAACTGCATCCAACAGCCTTCCAGTGTGCAGACAGCCATTTTGCATTCTTCCAACTCTGATCTGGTAGTCATCAAGACTCTTCTCCAAATCCTTAATGAAGAACAAAATTGCAGATAGAGGAGAATCTTAACTCTTAAAGACTCTTGGAAGACAGTAGAGAAGTAGGCAGCAATAAGTAAACCTCTCCAAAATTTGGAATCCAGACAATGGAACATAAGAACTTGGGGAAGAAAAGCAGGAAGAAGGTGGATCTCTGAGACCCAGGAAGGATCTGAAGAGAAAACTGGAGTCCATAAAGAAAGTGAAGAGATAGACTCCAATGCATGTAAAGGAGGGGGTCATCTGTACTTTCTCACTGGGCTGCCAGCTCTTGGCATGAGAGAGGAGGATCAACTCTACAGAGACACTGTTAAGGCAGGTGACTCCAAAGGCCTACAGGGAAAAATGCACCAGTGGAATGGAGCAGTGGATGTTGGGTATTGAAACAGCTGGAAGGAGGCTCCAGTTTAAGAGACAATCATATCCTCTGGAAAGGGTGTTTAGTCAGATGCTATTTAGGGAGGGGCCAGCTGAACCTGAGACTCAGAGCAGCCATGGGTTGGCTTCATCTCAGGGTTCCCAGTATTGAAATCCCACAGTGACTGGGTGAGGGACAACCTTGGGAGACATCCAGGGTCAGGGAGAGTTAGACTGGCAGGAGACGCACAGAGTGTTGTGTGCTAAACAAATCAGGCCCCAGCCCCAAGACCAGAGGCCAGGATCAACCAGACCTTCTGTGGATTTGAAAGTACCAGAATTGGCACCCTGCCCTAATCCTACTGTAGGCTTGCTGAGATTATCTATTATGGATCTAGGCTGTGATTGCTTCCTTTGTAACAGCAGAGTCACACCACAAACTGGACACTTCCACAAAACTGTAGATAACCATAGGCTTTGAATCACTGAGAAATTTCTTTTTCTTTTTTTGTTTTTAGTATTTTTGTCTTCATTTGATTTTTAATTTTTTTGTGTGTGTGAATGTGAACATTGTTTCTAGTTTTGTTTTGTTATGCTCTTGATTTTTGTTTATTCCTACTTTCCCTTCTGTTTTCCTCACCAGTTTCCCAAGGCTTGGATAATCTTCCTTTTTCCCTCAGCTTTGGTTTAATCTCTTTCTCTTCTTTTCTCTATTTTCCTCTTATCCATTTTAAATTTTCTCCCCCTAGGGTAAAATTACTCTATTAAGTGTATACTTACTGCATATAATTGTGTGTTTTGGTTTAGATCTTGATATATAACTATAGATCTTACTTATGGTTAAAATTGGCAAATTAATAGTTAGCACAGTTATTTTCTAGTCTGTGGTTGATGATATTGTTATTACTGATTGTATTACTTTAGCCATGGTGACATAGTTGTGATCAGATATTTTTCCTAGTATGCCAATAACTAGATTTTCTGAGGGTCATAAATAAAACTATAGTTTAGTACTAAAGAACTGGGTGCTAGGGCAAACTGGCAGCAACATTTCATCCTGTACAAATTGGGACAGACTCAAAAGCAAAAGCCAGCTACAGCTAGAAGATATCTCTGAAAAGTAGTCATTTCCTAAAAAGACTTCCATATTAATAATAAATCTACCTATCTATAAGCAATTTTCAAGCCTCTGTAGAAAAGAAATAGACAAAAAAATAGAAAATGAGAAAACAGAAGCAAGATCCAACCCATAATATCCAACTTGCCCTGCTAATCAAAGGGGCATTGAGGTAGAAGAAATAAAAAAAATTATCCAGCAGAAATTTCTGAAATGATGACAGTATAAGTAACAAAACAGATCAATAAGTCTTCTGACAAAAGCAAAACAGAGATAAAGAGATGATGACCATAATGAAGGAAACAATTAGTGAATCTAGAGTAGATACATATTTTTAAAACCAGAGGAACTTAGAAAAGACATGGAAATCATGAATGCCCAACAGAAAAGAACTGGATTCCATAAAAGGCACTTGAGCAGAAATACAGAGGGTTAAAATTTCTACCAAAAGTATATGTATCAGAGTGAACAAGACATAATATCAAAAGTAAAGACATAATATCAGATCTAGAAGATACACTTGTGATTGGCATTCATCAAATGAAAGATCTCTTAAAAATTAGCAGGGGAGAATGAAAAGTCAATCCAATAGCTGCTAAATGATGCAAAGAAAGCTAATATAAGATTAGTTGAATCAGTGACAAATCAGAAAATAGTACAAAGGCATTCAAAAACACCTGACCACAGATATAATAGCAGAAAACTTTCCAAGCCTGGAAGAAGAATTTGAGATACAAAACTCCAATAGTCATGATCAGCAAAAAACTACATCAAAGCATATAATGCTCAAGTTTCCAAAAATTCAAAACAAGAAGAGAATATTAAAAGCTGTTAGGGAAAAGAAACAAATTACCTACAAAGGAAAGCCCACAGAATCATAGCAGACTTCTCAACTCAAACACTTAAATCAAGGAGAGCTTGAATTAAAGTATTTCAGGTCTTAAAAGAAAACAATTTCCAACCCAGATTGATGTACCCTGCAAAATTACCTGTCAGAATTGATGGAGAAAGAAGATACTTCCATGATAAAAAAAAAAACCTGAAGAACTTATGAGTAACAAACCATCACTCCAAAAATTTCTGAAGCATATTCTGGAAAAAGACAATGAAGACAACAAATCCAACAATCTCAGTAGAATAAATCTACCATGGAAAACAAGCAATTAAATATAAAGGAAAGAAAGGAAACCAACAACAGTAACATAATATGACAAACATAAGTCAAAATATATCAGTTACAACCATCAATGTGGATGGTCTCAATCAACAGTTACAAGAAACAAGTTGGCAGGAAAGGTCAAGAAGTAAGATCCAACAATATACTGCATATAAGGAACATATTTAACTCAAAAAGAAATTTATAGGCTGAAAGTCAAGTGACGGAAAACAATACTTCATGGAACAAGAACACAGAAAAAGCAGTGATAGCTACTTTATTTGCAAAGTGGATTTCAAGCCAAGACTGATCAGAAGAGACACATATGACACTACATATCTGTTAAGTATATTTCCTATGGGGAAAATTTGGAGCAGTGAATTCCCACATAAGAAAAACAGGGCAAGCTCAAATAAATAACCTAATGTTGAATCTCAGGGCTCTAGAAAAAGAAAAGCAAGCTAAACTCAAAGCATGTATGAAGGAGAACTACAGGCCAACCTCCTCAAGAAAAATAGATGCACAACTCCTCAATAAAATACTAGCAATCAGAAGGCAGCAAGAAGATTATACACCATTACCAAGTAGAATTCACCCCAGAGATGCAAGGACGCAGGGATACAGGGATGGTTCAACACATGGAAATCAATAAACTTAATACACTACATTAACAGAACCAAAAACCACATTATTATCTCAATAGACACAGAGAAAGCATTTGACAAAGTCCAACACATTTTTATTTACAATAAAAATGCTACAGAAAATTGGAATAGATGGTCCTTATCTTAATCTGATAAAAGCCATCTATGACAAACTAATAGCCAATATCATACTAAATGGTCAAATACTGAAAGCTTTCACTCTAAAATCAGGGACAAGACGAGTATCCCCATTGTCACCACTCCTGTTTAATGTAGTTCTGGAAATACAACTGCTCTGGAGAGGAATTAGACAAGAGAAAGAATTAAAAGGAATAAGGAATAAGGATAGGAATGGAAGAAATGAATTATCATTATTTTCTGATGAAATAATACTACATAAAAGACCTCAAAAAACTCCACCAAAAACTTCTAGAATTAATAACCAAATTCAGTAGCATAGCTGGATACAAAGTCAAGCAATAGTATTTCTGTACACTAATAACAAACTCACTGAGAGAAATATTAGGGAGACAATACCTTTTACAATAGCATCATGAAAAATGAAATACTTAGGAATCAATTTAACAAAGGAAGTGAAAGACCTGTACACAGAAATCTGCAGTAGTCTGCAAAAGGAGCTCAAAGAGGATACAGAAAATGGAAAAATATCCTTTCTTTTTGGAAAGGCAGAACAAGTATAGTGAAAATGGCCATTGTTTATACTTCCTAAATGCTTATTTAGATTTACTGCAATCCCAATCAAAATAGCAATAGCATACCTCATAGAGCTGTTGAAAGCAATACTAAAATTTACATGGAACCAGAAGAGATCCAGAATAGCAAAAGCCATTCTTAGCAACAATAGCAAGGCAGGGGCCATCACAATCCCTGACTTGAAGTTATAATTCAAGTCTGTCATAATAAAAACAGAATGGTACTGGCAAAAGAAAAATAAAAGCAGACCAGAGGATCAATGAAACAGAACAGAAAATGCAGAAGTAACTCCAAGCATATTCAGTTACCTTATTTTTGACAAAGCATCCAAACACCTTCACTGGAAGAAAGATAGCCTCTTTAATAAATTTGTATTGGTAAAACTGGCTTTCTACATGCCAAAAATTGAACCTGGACCTATATATCTCATGCAGTAAACTGAAATTGAAGTGGATCAAAGATCTAAATATTAAAACAGAAACACTAAGTCTGCTGCAAGACAAAATAGGTAGAACTCTGGAAGACACAGATGTAGGCAAAGACTTTATGAACAAAACAGACTGCACAGGAAATATTACAAAGAATCAACAACTGGGATCTCAACAAATTAAAAAGTTTTTGTACAGCAAAAGAAACCTCCAACAGAGTGAAGAGGTAATACACTGAATGGGAAAAACTTTTTACTACCTATTCTTCAAAGCACTAACATCTAGACACCCTATATTTAACAACACAGTCCAAAAATAGGCACCTGAAATGAATAGGCATTTCTCAGATGAAGAAGCACAAATAACAAATAAATACACAAAAAATGCTCACTATGACTGATCATTCAAGAAACGGAAATAAAAACAATAATGAGATTCCATTTCACTCCAGAACGAATACCGAGAAATCTACAAATAACAAATGCCTGTGAGGCTGCAGGGTAAAAAGAATCTTTCTCTGCTGGTGGGAGCATAAACTGGTACAACCACTATGGAAATCAGTATGCATATTTCTCAAAAAACTAAAACTATAGGTTCCATTTGATCCAGCTGTTTCCCTCCTAGGTATCATCCCAAAAAGGTTCAGAGCATCATAGAACACTGATATATGCACACTCACATTTATAGCAGCACAATTTATGATAGCTAAATCTTAGAAACAGCCCACATGCCCATCAAAAGATGAATAAAGAGAAGGTGGTATCTATGTACAATGGAGTACTACTTCAGCATAAAAAAGATAAACTTGAATCATTTGTAGGAAAATAGATGCACCTATAGACCATACTTTTAAGTGAACTAAATTGACATATAAATTTATATATCACATGTTTCTCTTCTGTGAGAAACCCAAAGTGTAATAACATAATGGGGTAGATAATGGGAAGTAAGAAGAATATGTTCAAATGAAAGCAGAATTTGGAAGCAGGAAGGAAGGAATAGAAAAGAACAAAAATGGAAGGAAAAAATGGAAACAAAGTTTGAATAAATGGTCAGTGTAAGAAGGGTTGAAAGAGTGGGGGAATAGGAAAAAAAGAATTAAAATGTTTTATGTATGGGTACAAATTCCCTAAGATGAATCTGATCAGTATGTGTGGCAAATATATACTAATAAAAAAATAAAAGTTAAAAAAATCTTTAAAAAAAGAAACCAAATCCAAATTTCAAGGCTAACTACAAAAACCTCATCTTTAAGTAGAAGCCTTTCCTAATTTCATTACTTAACTGAAAACTTATCTTCTTAAATTTTTATTTTTATTGTTACATGTTTGCAGTACATAATGATGACAGTCACCATGGGTTTTTGGTACATGTACATAACACATCTTAATTCTTTTTTCATCCTCTTGTCCTCCCCTTCTTTTCCTCACTCTCCTTCTTTTGATCCCTTTCCTTTTGCAAAACATTTTTCTGTTTCATATTACCTATCTTTTATTTTGCTCTTTATTTATATTTTGGGTTTCTCATAAGAAAGAAACCACACAATATTTAAGCTAGTGTGTCTGATTTATTTCACTTAGCATTACGATCTCAAGATGCATCCAATTTCCTACAAACAACTCAAATTTATTTTTCTTGATGGCAGAGTAGCACTCCATTGAATACAAATGCCACATTTTCTTCAACCATTCATTTGTTGATGGACATATGGGCCACTTCCAAGATTTAGCTATTAAATCACACTGCTATAAAAATTGTTATGTATGCATCACTGTAATACGATGTATTTAACTCTTTCCAGATGATTCATAGAAGGGGAAAGTTGGGTAGAATGGAATTTTTAGCTTTAATTTTTTGAGGAGTCTGCATATTGATTTTCATAGTGGTTGTACAGTTTACATTTCCATCTACAGTGTAGAAGTGTTCCTCTTCCACATGACCTTCCAGCATTTGTTGTTTGACTTCTTGATGATGGATAGCCTTTCTTTCTGGAGTGAGATGGAAACTCAGGGTTGTTTTAATTTGCATTTCTCTAGTGGACAGAGATGTTAAACATTTTTCATGTATTTATTGGTCATTTGTACTTCTTCTCTGACAGGTGTGTATTCATTTTAGTTGCCTATTTTTTGTTTTTATTTGGGGGTAGTCTAA
>NW_004955431.1:9668492-9672061 GCF_000276665.1 Chinchilla lanigera | reverse complement strand
GTTAAAGTGGCTGTCATTCCTGCTGCATGTTTTTTGGCACTGTTATCAAAGATCAGATACCTGAATGTGCCTGAAGCTGTTTCTACATCTTGAGTTCTGTTCCTTGATCCATGTCTGTTTTTATGCCAGTACTATTGTTCTCTTCTTCTTGTTGTTGTTGCTTGTTTTTTAAACCACCATAGCTTTGTAGTATAATTTGCATTCAGGGATTGTGATGCCTCCCGCTTTTCTCTTGCGCAGGATTGCTTTGGCTATTGTGGATCTCTTCTGGTTCTATATTAATTTTAGGTCAACTGAAAACATACCTTGTTCTTAACCAGAACTTTGACTGACTTGTTGAAAGAATTTACTCTACTTTGTGGATAATCATTTGTGTATTTTTCTTCCTATAAAGGCCTGAGCTTTATATAAGATTAAACTCATTTATGTACTCCCTATGTCTATCTCTATAATGAATTAAAATGTTGTAATCTTTATAGACAGCACACTGCAGGTGGGCATGTTTTTGAGTGACTTTCCAGTAATTATAATAAACAGTTGTCATATTATGATGGACAGAATCACCAAGATACTTCATTCAGTTGAAAACAAATTCTGAAAGAACACATATGGATGGGATACATTTGTGATTTCTTCTTTTGAAATAGGATTTTCACAAATGAGGACTGTATAATTTCTTTAGGTCTGAAAGTGCTGATAGTAGTACTTGAAAATGTATAAATCTGTATCAGCCTCTGAGGACTCTTAACATATTAAGCATGAACAAATTCATATTTAAAAATGTTTTAGAATGAGAACTAATGTTATTTGTTATGAACACCATTCCTATTAATTTCTCAACTAACAATAAATAAATGAGGAAATGAAGCACAAACCACAAATATCCTGTGAGTCACAGACAATGAGATTTACTTAATGAAAAATTTAATATGGACATACTATCACTTAATGGTTGCTGGTGTTGACAAGATATAAACCTATCCTTGGATGTAGTATTCATCCAAATTCAGTCAAAGATACAGGCAGGTGATGTAGAAATTTGATAGCATTTTCAATTAAGATTGAGACTAAGGTATATGTAAAACACAAGAAGCTATTTTATAGAATCAACCTTGTCGCAGAAATAATGGAATTAATTCACACAAAAATTTGGTATAAGCAGGACTATTAATTTGAGAAGATATAACCAATAAACAGTAGCTAATTTTAATGATGCAATTATCTCAATTAAATATATGATTCAGCAGATGGGTTTTAAAACTATGAGACTATAAAACTCAAGTTTTTTATTTCTTCTGGTAAAATTTTCAGTAAATTCCCTACAACTCAAAACTTTTCCAATTTTTTCCATTTTTAAATGAAAAATGGTTTCACTGTCCACGAAATTGTTTTTCCTTTGGTTCACAATCTTTAGTCTCAACCCTAATTACACAAATATGATTTTGACAGTGAATCTATATATTGTTGAGCACATTATTAGGGATTGATTCACAGTAACTAAAGTCATTAGGACCTTCTTCCTGTCACCAACTTTCTAGAAGTTTTGCTTCCTCATGAAATACTGCTCATGAAGTCTGTACCAGAGCTAGAAGAGGCAACACAGGGGGATATTTGTGGGTAACAAAATTTATTTCTATTCTTTAGAAAGTTCTGGATAAAGTCACCTGTAAATTCTTGTTCTTTGGAGGTCCTCTTTTTTTTTTTTTCTTTTTTTTTTTTTTTTTTTTTTTTTTTTTTTTTTTTTTTCTGGTACCGGGAACCGAACTCACGACCTTGCGCTTGCCAGGCAGGCTCTTTGCTGCTGAGCAAAATCCCCAGCCCTGGAGGTCCTCTTTTACAGGTATATGTAAATCATAGCTACCATTTGTTGATTTTTTTAAAAAGAGTCTAACTATCTGAATGACTAGACCTTGGCACTTGTCTTAGTTACTTTCTTATCGCTGAGGCACGATACCCAACATCTGCAAATTAAAGGAGAGTTTTTTTTTTGTGGCTTATAGTTGTACAAAATTCAGTTCATAGTCCACCGGCTCTGAGGCAGTACAAGGTCGCATGGCAGAAGAGAAACAGCTCCTGGCCTGCCAACAGGAAGCAGACAGCTAGAGTGCGAAAGAGCTATCAAGGGAGGAGGGAAGGAAAAATTCCCTGCCAGGCAGACCCCAGTGACCCAACTCCTCTTACCAGGCCGCACTTCCCAACATCCTACTAGGCAATAAAGTCATCACTAATGCACTGAGGAGTATCACACCCCCACGATCCAGTCTCCTTCCCAAATCCCCACCTATGAGCACATGAGGCTTGGGGGGACATCTAGACATAGACCTAACAATACTGTTTCCAAATCTCTGAAGCTACATGCATTGTGCTTTTTCTCTAGGCTCTAACTGTTCCCTGTTTATATTCCAGTGTTCCTCATGGTGACATAAGTGCTAATTTTGCCGCACTAGACCTATTCCTTATTTCTCTTTTCCTAGAACAAAAGCTCCTTGAGGACAGGGATTTTTTAGCCATACCTAGCTACTGCCTGGCAAAAGACAGGTGCTCAAAATTTTTATTGAAAAAATGAACAAATGAAACAAATTTTGCCTGTTTCATGCATGTATTCAAACTATTTCCATTTAGAGAAACTTTTTTTTACATGTTTAATAAAAACTTACTTCACCCATTATGATACATCTACAGAAATTCTTATTGAACATGACCAGTTTCTGCTCTTCTGCTGTATCTAATACTGATTCTTGAAATGCTTCCAATGTATTTTTGTTTTGTTTTGTTTTGTTTCCGGCACCGGGAATCGAACTCACGACGCTGTGCTTGTCAGGCAGGCGTTGTGCTGTCGAGCTAAATCCCCAGGCCCCTCCAATGTACTCCTAATATCTGGTGCAACCAGGTGGCTTTCAGTGCAGTTTTACTAGGCTACTTACATTTTACAATTCACACCCAAAGCCTGGGTGAAAACATTCATAAAACACATTTAGGAAGACAGTGATACATTTTGCTTTAAGGGGCCCCTTGAATGGCCTCTAGCTCTTCTTCGGGCCTTTAAGGATTTTTTAAAAGCAAAAGTAGCAACAGGTTACATGCACAAGTATGTAAATAGATGCACACGTATAAATTTAAAAAAATAGTTGTACATTTTTTTCCACATGGTTTGCCAGTAACCTCCACGGTCTGGGCTCGCAGGAGTCAAAGAGCGCCCTTTACTTAAGGTCCCTTTCCTCCCGGCCCATGGACGCCCCACCCCGTCTTCCTCCCCATCCAGGGACTTTTGCTCCGCACTGGCCTCACCCCCACGAAGGACCCGGGTTCGCTGGCCCTGCTGCGCCCGTCCCAAGCCCCGCTGCCACCGCGTTCCTTCCTCTTCCTGGGCGGCCTGGCCTAGTCTTTCCGGTGACCCCACCTAGTGGACGGAAGCCGTCTGTGCAGGCTTCCCGTGGGGTCTGGGGGCCACGAGTGACCCCAAAACCCCGATCTCTTTTCCCGCCTAACCGGGAGGAGCCGGGCCGGCCAGGCGCGCCTGCGGTGCGCGAAGACGCAGGATGAGCCCGTGCCCGCCGCGGGCCCCGGCC
>NW_004955431.1:9640186-9668087 GCF_000276665.1 Chinchilla lanigera | reverse complement strand
GAGGGGGTCGCCATGGCGATGCGGCCCCGCGCGCGCACGCCCGCCGCGGTTGGCATGGAAGCGGAGCCGGGGGAGCCTGGGGGCGCCGCTGATTGGCCGGCTCCACAGACGCGGGTGGGTTGAAAGTAATTAGCGCAGAGCGGGCGGCCGCCGCCGCAGGGAGCCTGGCGCCCCCCGCTGGAATCTCTTAACACCTCGGGGTCCTCCCTCCCTCGCCCGCCCCGCCGCGCCCGTCCCGCCCCAGGGGGCCTTTCTTGGAAATAAAGCGGAGGAGAGCCCCGTTCGCTGTAGGTTCCAAACAGGTTTTGGGCCCCCTCTTTCTGGTGGGAGGAGGCAGCGCCTTGTTTGTCACTTGGGAAGGGGACACACTTTCCCGCCCTCAGGTATGCTGGACCTACTGTTTGGGGTTAGGGAGAATGAACTTCGAAGAGGTAAAAACTAGAGCTCACGGGTTTAAACTCCCAAATAACCTGAGCTTTTTAGTATTCCAACTTGAAGGGTTAGCAGGGTGTCTCTGACGTTTTAGCCCTCAACTCAGTTCTGGAACAGAGCTCTGGGGGATTGAAATGACTATTTGGGTTCAGCGCAGCTTTGGTTGCTCAAGACCCTTTTAACTGTTAATAATTACTGGGAAGACAGATGGGCAAGTGGTGCTGATTCCGTGGCTTGGTACTCTCGTCCTCGAGGTTTGCTGCACCCTTGGAGCCTCGGTGGGTGGGGAGGGTTGATAAGCCAGTTTGTCTGTGTCTTTTTCCCTGATAGCAGCGTGTGGAGGCCAAGACAATGCATCACAGCGACTCGAAGAACGGAGTCGTTCTGGCTCAAGTGACCCGAGGTCCTGGTGCTTGTCAGGTGCTCACAAGAGCCCAGCTCGGCCAGGATCCCTCACAGAGGACAGTGTTGGGGGTGCTAAGTGAGAATGAGCAGTACAGGAAGACCTATGGCCAGGTAATGACCCAGAAGCCCTGGGAAAGATGCTGTGAAGAATGGCCTTCCTGCCCTGGTTGGGAGGTGCTTTTCTTTTACCTGTGTACTGCAACTCTCCTTCAGTATTACAACTCTGGAATCTGGCCTAGGGCGAAGTTGATTTCTGAAGATCACCTTGACAGTTCCTTTTGAAGAGAGAAATAGTGATTAATTTTCTTTGTTCTTAGCTTTCCAGGACACAGGTCTAGAAACTATTTGGATTAAGTATATGTTCAATGATTGAAAGACTAGGCTGAAAGGCAATGTGACTGCATAGAATAAACTCTGGAGCTGGAGTTCTACCAGCTCAGAAGTGCTGAGTCTGAGCTGGGCCATGCCTGAAGCAATCCTGGATAATATTTGCTGTGTTCATAGGGATGGTGTGAGAATCAGTGTTGGATCAAACTTACTTACCAGGTTACCTAAAAAACGGTTACTTTAGAGCAGACATCTCCCCTCTGCTAAGAGAGTGTGAAAACATGGCATGGAGCCTCAGATAATAGTTACATGTGCTTAGCTAATCGTAGCTGTGCTTGCCTTTGAAGACTGACAGCAAATCTAAACACTTAAATGCCAAAGAGGACTTGGAATCTTAGGAATGCATTTTTGAGACAGAAAAAAATGCTTCTCTAATTCTGTTATTAGGCCAGCCCATATAATGACACTTTAAGCCCATACTGTGTGTCTGTTATTTGACAGATGCAGTGATCTCTTTCCCATTTTATAGGTGGGAGAGTCTGAGAGGTTTAACAGCCCACTCCCAAAATGTTACAGTCAAGGCTAAATTAGAAACCTCTCCTCTACTACCTCCTCAGGTCATCAGACTTTTGGTGTGGGATTAGTTTAAAGAGAGAAAAGTATACAAAAAATGCTTGGTTTGAAGCTGTGGAGAGAATTGAAAGTGCTTTTAACAAATATAGCTGTCTTAGCAATATTTACATCTTTAAACATACAGTCTAAGACTATACTTATGATTTGATGGTTGTGCCATTGCTGAATGGTTTCATTTTAAATGCACAACTCAGTATGTTAGTAAATGACCTGTCCTGTTGCCTGGTGCCATTGCTTGGCACTGCCTCTACATTTCACTGCGCTGTTCCTTTATGGCCTCCTTAGTTAGAAACCTGTTTCCTGCCTCCCCGCGGCTCTTTCTCCATCCTTACCCTCAGCTAATCCTATTTCCTCCTCCCATGTGCCGGATACCCTGTCTCCCGCATCTTGTTCTGTGGTTGATGTGCCCTTATGCAAGGTGAACCCTCGAGAGTGCACTGCCTCATACATCCTCTTCTCTCCTCAAGGGTATCTCTCCATCAGCTCTTCATTTTTCTCATCTGTTTTCTCTTCTATACAGCGCCAATACAAATGTATTATAATATATTTTTTTGTTTTTGTTGTTGTTTTTTTTTTTTTTCCCGGTATCAGGAATTGAACTCATGACCTCGTGCTTGCCAGGCAGGCGCTTTGCCGCTATGCGAAGTCCCCAGCCCCTATTAGAACATTTTCTAACTTCAAAAGCTTTTGATCACACAGCTCTTTGCAGCTACTATTCAATTTTAGCCACTGAGAGTTTGTCTGTCCCACTGGTATGTAAGCTCGGTCAGAGAGACTGAGGATTTGCCCTGTCATATTCTCCGCTGTATTCCTAGTACTGAGGACAGTATCTAGCCAGAGCAGCTCACAATATTTATTGACTGAGTTCTTTCCATCTGTAGGTCTCCTGTTGTCTTTGACCCAAACCCTTTTACTTTCCTTACTTGAATGATTAACAGCATTTTACGTGGCTGACTACTTTTTTCTTCTTTGAAATAATTTCTTTTTGCTCAGATTGGAGAACATTATTCTCTCCAGGCGTCCTGGCTTGCTCGTTTGCCCGTCTGTGTACCTGGGTTTGTCTTTAGGTCTCCAGTCTCTGAAAGTCAAACTGCCCTGAGGCTTGGTCTTCCGTTTTGAGCTTGTACTTACTCTCTTGGTCTCTTAGCATCAAAGTATCTTTTAATGGTTCGTGTTTGCATCTTCAGCCTGGGCCTCTGCGCTGTACTGATCGCTCTTGTATCCAGCAGCCCCCTTGACATCGCCACTGGGATGTATGAAAGATATCTCTATTGTGCAAAACCAGCCACCGGCCCTTTAACCTGCTCCCAACTTGCTCTTCCCATTGTCTTCCTTATCTCAGTAAATGGAATCTCCATCCTGTCTAATAATAATAATCGGTCCTGACACCTTTGCCATCCTTGATTATTTTTTTCAACCACCCATCTAAACTGATTAGTAGTTCTACTTTTAAAAATGCCTGGACTCTCTTCCCCTCTCATCCTTTTCTGTCACTACCCTGATTGAAACCCCTATTGTCTCTCCTAGGATTAGCAAGTTTTGTAACAAGTCGTCTAACTTTGACCTTTGTTTCTACAGCTGTACCCAGCCAAAATGATCCTTTCAGAACTTGGACTATATTACTCCTCTGCCCAAAATCTGTCCATGACTTCCCTCTCTGCATAAAAGCCAATTCTTAAATGGCCTATGGTAATCATCCAGGAGTTGGCTTCTCTTTTTCCTGACCTGGTGTACTACCCTGCTCTTTTTCTCACTTTGGTCTACTACATCTTTTCCTGTTTGTCCCTCTATCCCTTCCCTACCTCTAGGTTGAACATCTGTTCACTGCTAAATTCTGGATATGTGGAACAGCATCATTAAATATTTGTTTAATGAACATATATCTCAGTCTGTGTACATATATGTATGTAGCAAAAGTCAGACTTGGCAGTAACTTGGAGTCGTGATTACTTGGTTATAGTAACTTGTGATTGTGGTCCTTTATAGTTCCTAAATTTTTTTTTCTCAAATACTACTATAAAGGTTTTTTTTTTCTTTTAAATAACTGGGTGTGAAATGGAATTTTATAGAGGCTTGCACCTGAAAGTTAACTTTTTAAGAAAAAGAGCTGACTGTAGGAACTCAGTAACTATGTGTTAACATCTGTGCAGAACGCTTATAAAATCTTGCAATCTTGTGATGCTATAAGCATAAAGCCAACTTGCAGTTTTCCTGCTACATGATACCTGTTTCATTTTGGAGGAGAGCGATAGCTTTTCTTCCTTCTATAATCTTGAGTTCTTTGTGATACATATTTGTATATAAAAAAAACAAGAAATTTTAGGTAGCACTTTTCCTATTTTAAATGTAGATTAAAAACAAGGGGAAAATAATAATTTCTAAGTTTTATTCTCTGGAATTATATTGTCAGCATAGATATTTCAGTTTAGGATTTACCTTGCCAAGCAGCAGGTTTGATGCACGGTCACACAGGCCTAGATAGCCTTTGGGGGTGGCCTCTAACAAGAGATTTCATTCTTGTTTTAAAGGAGATCACAGCGTTGAGGTGTTTTTCTGGACCAGAAAATATCTTCCCTCCATCTGGAAAGAACTTGTTGTCTGACTATGGGGTTCCTGAGCCAGCCAAGCATGGATTTGATATTTACATGGATGAGCCCGAGCAGGAGGAGAAAAACAGCTGCCCGGGTAGAGAAGGGGTGGCCTTGGAGGATGTGTGTGAGGTAGACACCAGCACACTCAAATCGGACCTTCACTTCCTGCTAGATTTCAACACAGGTAATCTGACACATACACAGCTTGATGGCGCCTTGTGTTCACAACTATTGCAGCGTCTCAGTAGGAAGTAACCAGAAAGAGAAAAACACAACTTTTCACAGTAGCCTGGGGAGGATGAGTGCGTAGAGTGAGTTTTAAATTAAATGCATTATCTGACAGTGGTCAATCTCTGCAGTTTCGCCTATGCTAGTGGATTCGTCCCTCCATTCCCAGTCAGAAGTCATGTCAGAATTTGACACAGATGTGATGAATGTGACTGAATATGCTGAAGAAATTCATCAGTACCTTCGAGAAGCTGAGGTGAGTTCTCCCAGCTTCTGGTTCAATTTCCAGTACCCCAAGCTCTTAATTTTTTAAGTTACAAATTCTTGGCTGTGGCCACTGGTGAATGGCGCTGACATGACAACTAAACATAAGAAATATATAAAAATAATACAAGTTGACCAGCCGTAATCTGAAAATCTAAAATCTGAACTGCTCTAAAATCTGGAACTTTTTTGAGCACTGACATAACGCCACATGTGGAAAATTCCATATCGTGAAACTTTGTTTCATGTACAGAATTATTAAAATTATTCTATAGAATTATACTTTATACTCAGGCTATGTGTGCTAGGTATATGTGAAGCATAATAAATTTTGTGTTTAGGCTAGGGTACTAACTTCAAGGTATCCCAGTATACTTATGTAAATATCCCCGAATGTGAAAAAATCTAAGACTGAAGCATTTCTGTTCCTAAGCATCTGAGATAAAGTACATCTACCATGTAGTTTTGATAGTGAGTAACAGTTATATGAATGATTTCTCTGTGGCCCAAAGAATTTTTATGCTAAGTATTTCATTCTTAGGAATAGTGCATATTGTTACCTTCTTCCTTAGTTGAGCTATTAACTCATTACATTTCGCACTTTCTTCCTTATCATGATAAAGATTTCTTTGGTTCTGAATCAGTGTCCTCTTGACATTTGCTCAGGGGATGTGTTCTAATAGTGACTATACTGGTGAGTGATCTTTCTGATATTGCAGCTATTTACATATCCAAACTCTTCCTCCATGCAGACAAGATACAGACCCAAAGCGCACTACATGAGGAAACAACCGGACATCACGGAAGGCATGCGCACTATTCTAGTGGACTGGCTGGTAGAGGTTGGGGAAGAATATAAATTTCGAGCAGAAACTCTGTACCTGGCTGTCAACTTCCTGGACAGATTTCTTTCCTGCATGTCTGTTCTGAGAGGGAAATTGCAGCTTGTCGGGACAGCAGCTCTTCTTCTGGCTTCGTAAGTGTTCTTTCAGCTTGAATAATATGAAGCTATCTCCTGTCAAAACACTTGATTTTTTTCTGCATTTATTGAAGAAATGCAATGCTTGATAATTAAAACTATTCATGCCTCTTTTGATAAAAGATCATCATCTTTGTAGGAGTTACTGAGAAACTGAATCTGCCCACATATTCACTCTTCAATTCAGATGTTTAAGATTTATAGCAAGAAGTTCAATATCATGACAAAAGCAGCCGTCAACTCAAATTCAGGATCTACTTTAACTCTTTTGCAGTGTAGTCTTTTAGCTGTGTTCTAATACAAGTAAAAGTCCTATTTAAAGAGATTTTGGTTATATAAAAGATGTTTTCATGATCTAGCAAATAACCCATAATAACACAGTTTATTTGGTTACAGTGAATAAACATTTTTTAGCTGGTTCTGTTTCTATCAGTGATTCATAAAAGTACCTAATTATGTGGGAAAAGAGAGCTGGGCTGTGGCTGAGCTGCCTTTAAGTGACCTGTTGCTGAGCTGCAGTTTCTATTCTTTGGGTTTCTCATATTCTACTTACTAATATGTAAAACTTGCCGGTAGTACCTCAGAGAAAGTAAGAGCAAAAGCAGAAGGAAAGAAGTTATAATGGTAAAATGATATCGTTATGTTTTTCTTGGATACTCAGCATCATTGCAAATTCAATAGAGAAAGATGAACACAGTCTTCTTAAAAATTAAAGGGCTATGCAATTTTTTTATTCTCATTGTGTTCATCATAACATTCTTATCCACAAAATGATTTGAGGTTTATACAAGTAATGAGTATTCACCTGTAATGTCTGTTATGCAAAATCTTTGAGTATATCAGAGGCCAAAACCTAAAATTCTCAGTTGGAAATGGTTTCTAGCACTATTCCCAGCAGTAAGTAAAATATATCCTTGTAATAGTCATGTTCTTGGGCTGGAAGCAAGCTCCTAATGTTTCCGTAGCCCTGTGCCATTCAGTGATACTGAAGGGGAAATGAGGTTTTAATGAAGAACTCTGAAGGTCGGTGCTGAGACGCGGCAGTAGAGCCATGCATTCCAGACATTACTCCTAAAGGTTGTTTACCTTTCTCAGGAAATATGAAGAGATATACCCACCGGAAGTAGAGGAGTTTGTCTATATAACTGATGACACATACACAAAGCGACAGCTGTTAAGGATGGAGCACCTGTTTCTGAAAGTCCTGGCTTTCGATCTGGCAGTACCAACCACCAACCAGTTTCTCCTTCAGTACTTAAGACGGCAGGGCGTGTGTGTCAGAACCGAGAACCTGGCGAAGGTATGCCACACTGCTTCCTGGAACTGCAGGCGCAAGGAGGGTGAAAAGCATCCTTTCCCAATCGTCCCTCAGTTTTTCTGTTCTTTCCAGTTTTTTCCTTGGGCCAGAGGAACTTCTTTAGCAACTTTAGAGAACTAATTTTAAGAACACATCTGGCTACAAGACATAACCTTGGACTACATTTGGCAGGCACAGGCTATCTAATCACCAACAATAAAAGACATCTAAGCTTGCAGACTATTCCCTTGTTGGATACAAATCACAAGCCATGCTTGTTAGTTTGAGGAAAAAAAAAATGAATGTAGTTAAATTGGGTTCTAAACTCATCCTGACCTGCTAAGAAATGAACCACCATTTGGTCATTTGGAGTTTCAAAAATTTAGTTGAAGGTATTAGAGTATGGTTTGGTCACCTTTTTTTCCCAATTACTAGGATATCTGGTAATTTATATGGTATTCAAAGAGTAGCAAGAATGTCTATATAGGTTTTCCAGTGTTTGCTGAAAAATGTGTTCCCACTGGTGTGGTTCTAGCCTTGGAACTGTGTTCCTTTGCCTGATAAATTAATAGCTTTTATATAGTCATTTTTTTTTGCCTTTTAACTGAAGGCTCTGATCCTATTGCAGGTGCCATACCAACCCTACTTTATCTGACCAGCATAAATTGTATTACTAGCATACAATAAGAAAAGCAAGCTATAATATGTACAGTGTGGGTAGGCAAAATACAAGGTATGGAAATTTTATTAAAATCTGAATGCAATTTTGGTTAGGGACAAATGTTGGTTGTTCATTTCTGTGCTCATTACTAGATACTGGTTAAGCAAAAATAAGATACAGTTTATTACTTTGATATTTCTAGGTCTGCTTATGACTTTGGTCAAACTTGACATTTTCTGTTGCACTTAGTATGTTGCAGAACTGAGTCTACTTGAAGCTGACCCATTCTTGAAATATCTTCCTTCACTGATAGCCGCAGCAGCTTATTGCCTAGCGAACTATATTGTGAACAGGCACTTCTGGGTAAGAGTCTTTCTTTTTTTCCAATGAAATGTGAGGCATGTCCAGAGATTTAAAATCTGTTAAGTAACTTTGAAGGATTAGACTGGGCTTGCCCCTGGTGAAGGCAAATTAGTATAATAAGGACCTGTTGTCTGGGCAGCACACTGCAGCCTGCTGCTGTTTCCAGCTGCTTTACTCTGTGGGGAGCAGAGAGGGCAAGAAGTCAAGTAGGTGGTGTTACAGCTCTGCAGGACCTGAAACCTCAGTGCCTGCTGCTATGCTTGGAGAGACCCTGAAGTGCATTCACTGGTGACTTCAAGCAAAAGCCATTGACTTTTATTTTGCCCTCTCTCAGCCAAATCAAATCACACTGCATCAAACTCTACCACACCAAACCACATCAAACCGCACCAAACCAAACCAGGGTCTGGTGAGGATGACCAGAAGATTATACCAGGATTACGGGAGATTAGGACCATCCATGTCACCTCTTGCCCAAGAACGTGGCAAGGTCATAAACAGCCCCCTTAAGGTCTGCTTTGTGCTAGCAGAAGTAGGACGAAGTATCTCCCTTCATTTTCTGGAATATTTATTTTCTACGTTGCATTTGACTAAGAATGTTTCATATTCTATGTAAACAGGAAAATTGGTAAGTATGGCTCTTTAAGGTCCAGTAAAGTCCCATTCATGAGGAAACAGGAAAAGTGACCCACACTCAAATTAAGAAGTATAAATACACAATGTAAGTGAACTTAGAAATGTAGAACTCTGGCTGTTTTAAAAAATATTGCGTAGCTCAAATATCTGAAGGATGTGAATATGGTTTCTTTTGAGATGAATATGGATACTTAGTAAGGAATTAATTCTCTTTACTTCACAATCATTTTTCTTCAGATTTTAATGTCTTACGGAGTTATGTAAAACACATTTTTTTCCTTTTGTCTTGATTAGCCAGAAACGCTTGCTGCATTTACAGGCTATTCATTAAGTGAAATCGTGCCTTGCCTGAGTGAACTACATAAAGCATGCCTTGATATACCCCATCGACCTCAGCAGGCAATTAGGGAAAAGTATAAGTCTCCAAAGTAAGTTACTGACATTTTCTTATCTTGGCTGGCTATTTAAAGCTTTGTGGGTAATAGCTGTATCAGTATTAGAAATAGAATAAATTGAATATCTGATGTTAGGTTGGAATCACAATATTACATTTTCAATCAAGGAAATGAATTTGGAGAGGCCTAGGTTTATAATTTGTCAGTTTATAGCACCAGCTTCCTTCCAGTCTGTTAAAACTATGAAAGCATTTCCTGTGGCCTGGGATTTTTACAGACCTGACAGGCTTGGCGTGCGCTGACTTTGCTGTGGATTTCATTTCAGATACCTACACGTGTCCCTGATGGAACCACCCGCAGTGCTGCCTCTGCAGTAAGTGTCAGAACAGAAGCACTTCCAGAACTCAACTGCCAGATCAACAGAATTGCTCTTAATTTTCATAGGTTTCTGCAGCTTGACTCAACTATTTTCAATATAGATGCTTTAAAATATAAAAATGTATTGGTTCTGTTAGACTTTAATAGCTTGTAAAATAGTTTAGCATTTTTAAAGAATAAACTTGCCTTGTGACCATGTGTTGTGTTAGGCTTATTTATTGTTTGTATGACTGACATACTTGCCTGGGATTTTAGTTGGGAATGTCTTTACATAGAAGAATTAAACACAAGTAGATTTTGGAAAAATGAGAGTAAATGAAGTTCATCCCAAATTTTGTTTCAAGCTGTAATGAAATCACAAAATATAGCCATAGTTTACATATTTTGTGACCACTTCTTTATGAGTTCTTAGAAGGTTTTAGTGTTGCCAACCCCACCAACCCCCCTGAAACAACATTCTCAATTCATCTTCATTCCTAGATCAATGAAGAAATCAACATTTCCTTAAAGCATTAAGATGTATTACACGTGTTTCCCAAAGGGGATATAGGACATGTGTGGATGCAGAATCCTCTGTCTTTGTGTTACACGGTGAGGTAGTTGCAGTCTTATGTTCTAATTTATTCCCAGATATATTTCCATTCATATACATGCTGAACTTTCCAGCTATCCTTTTGTACTCAGCAATGTGACAGACAAATTGCCCCATGCAAGGAGATGCAGCAGGAGAGGACAGTTATGGCTGACTTTGGTGATAGAAATGTTGTTTGCTTCTTTCAAGGCTTAAAGATTTGAGTGACTCAGCCAGTGAGGGAAGCTTCCTCTCATTATCTACCTGTTTGTGTCACTGACCACTTACTTCCCAATGGCATGTGTAGCTGTTGCAGATTGAACCTTGACATAACATTTTTATCCAAATACAAATAACACTTTATTTATTTATTTGGAGTACAAGGGTTTGAACCCAGTGCCTTATACGTGCTAGGTAAGTGTTCTACCATCGACCTACATCCCCAGCTCAATAATGTTTTCTTTTCCTGGTGATGTTTTTGTTTGGAATGTTTTGCTTCAGCTAAGAAGGACCTTGTAAAAATAGGACTCAACTGAGAATTACTTTGTAAAGGAAATTTTTATTTCTAAAAGCAATCCAAAAGTAGCCCTGACTCTAGGCCATGAAACCATGCTATAACACTTAGAGCGCTGAGCACATAATTTATGTTCTTTGCTATAAAATGTTTACACATAACTTGTTCCTGCTCACACACCCACTGATTGCACCAGGTAGTCCTTGATTTTGATTTCCTTTTACTTTGTTGTGTCCCTGAAATACTTCACTTAAAAATAATATAACTGTCACCTAGGTACCTCCCACTCAACTTACAAGTGAATAGCAGCCATCTGTGTATTCCCACTTTCATCCCATGCTTTTTGTTCCTGAATTTGATGCTAATCAAGTCCATGCATAGTTTTTATACTTTGTAAAAATATGACCATAAATAATGATGTTTTTGAAATTTAATGGTTATTGATGATCTCTGTACCCTCCAGCAAACAATATCTTAGGTGTTATCATTTATCAAGATTTTACATATTAAGTAAATAGAATCCTAGTTATTTATATATTGTATAGTCTTATATTAATATATATTTACTTACACTGTTGTATTGTCTTATATGAATCATAGATCTATGATTTATCTATTCTTTTGATTTTCTCTGTCTTTCTCTCTGCCCAATTCCACCCACTATTTGTCACCCAGGAAACTGGCTGGGCAGAGCTGTGGGTGTGGGAGTTCTGCCTCTGTCTGCCTCTGCAGGCTCCTTGGCCTGTGGCTTCAGACAGGCTGAGATTTTCTGAGGAACTCCGACAGGACTGTGCACCCAGGGTGCCTTGCTAAAGCATGCCTGAAGGACTGTTGGGGCAGCACTTTCAAACTAATTATCAGGAGCTAAAGCTTAATGTTGGATGGATAAAACCAAACAGTTCTACTGTCTCTGTTTTAAAACTTTCACCATTAGAAAGGTAAAACATCTCAACACATTTCATGCTGAAACTTCAAAATGATCATGCATACTGTTTGACCAAAAGAGCCCTGGCCTGTGCTGGGTGTGCTGGGTATTCTGTTCTAGATATCAGGGCTGGTACCTAAGGCGGGGGTGGTACCCGGGGCTCATGGCTGTCATCCCAGGTAGCCTCATTTTAATCACTTTTCTTGTTGCTGGGACAAAAAACCTGATACCCACAAGTTAAAAGAGGAATAGTTTATTTCAGCTCATGGTTTGCAGAGGTTTCAGTCCATAGTTGGCTGGCTCCAAGGCAGGATGGCATGGTAGCGGGGAATCACAGAAGAGAAACACTCCATGGTATAACAGACAGGAGGCAGACTTCCCTCTCTCCCTTTATATTCCATCCAGTCTGTGAGCCTACTGGTTGGTGCTACCCATGGCCATAGTGGGCTTTACTCTTCAGTAAATCAATTCAGCCACGCTCAGAGCTATGCTAACCCAGTGACGGGGCTAATGCAGATATCACATCCGCTTAATCCATATTCACACACCCTTGATCCAGCCACTCCTGAAAAGCCCTAGCTATAAGCTCACGAGGCTTTGGGGAGGGGGGACATCTAGATACAACCCATAACAGCATCCTTCCATTAGTGACTGATGAATTTGATGGTAGTTTTTGAAAAGGTCAGTGCTCATTTAGCGAAAGTAATGATCGGGGAGACTGGAGGGGAAGAGCTTGAGGTACAAGGGAGGTAGGAAAGTGATCAGTAGGTCATGGGTAACTGAGATGAAACAAGGTTTATATACAGACGGCCTTTTATGAGGATGACTTTTCTGAGGCAGATAACCTGGGTGACTGAGGCAATGGTTTCAGTCATGGGCCAGGGTTAGTGGCCTATACTGCTCACTTCTCCTTCATGGTCTCTCTTTCACTTGGCCCATTTTCCTGATGAGCATCTTGGTGGTTTCCTCATATCAATATCTGCAGCAGCTCATTTGCTATTTACAAGCTCTAGTGAATAGCGAGCTGGTGAAGGGGAGAGTGTTCCCTTGCTGCAATAATCACACAGTGGAATGTGGCTGATGATTATGTGGTTTCAGCAACACTCTGCAAATATTTACTTGTTCTCGACTGGTTACCCTAAGTATGCTCCCACCTTTTCCATGTTCACTCTTCACGTTTGCTGCTTTCCCTCCATCATTAAGCATTGCCTTAAGATGATACATCAAACCAGAATTTCTTCTACAACCAAGCATAATGGAGCTACTTTCCTGATGCCTGCTCTCTGCTCACATTCCTGCTGTCACAACCCTAGTGGAGCGTCTTGTCCTTCTTCAGCTGTATGAATCACTGCAACAACCTCTTCTGGCCCTCCAGTTTCCTTTTCTCTGATTCTAGAGTTTCTGAAATAAAATTCTGAATTAGTAGGAACAGGGACTTAGGTTGACATCCTGCCTTCATATTCAGCATGTGAACTATCCCATTCAAAGACCAACCAACTTTTTCTCCCCTTTGTTAGAAAGCAGTGGGAGGAAGAATGCCAAAAGCTACATTTCAAGTAGGGAATCTGCTGTTGAGTTGCACCAGTTGTAGAGGTGTACCTGTGGTATAAATGCCTTTGCCCCTGTACCAAGTGGAGTTCCTTGCGAGTGCATGGGCTGTTGCAAAGTTGCACAGCACCTCCAGCTGGAAAGTGGGCGGGCCAGATTCCTTCTCAAGTCAAATGACTGGGGACAGTGGGTTGGGACACTCACATTCAAGCTCAGAGTGGAAGCCTGGATTTGGCAATTTCAGTTACAAGGCTGACCTCAGGTAACTCCGTGCTTCTCTGGGAAGCTTGACTCTGGAGTGAGACTCAAGAATAAAAGGAAAATACTCTCGGGGTGTCTGTTCTGCATCCTATCCTCAAACTGACCTGGTAATTAGAGGTCAGGTAAATATATGAGTCAGGCTCTGAGAGGAGGAAATGAGATCAATTGAGGGTCATTTGACTAAACCCAAACTGACAGGAAATGATTTTCTCTCCTTGGTTTAGTGTACAATGAAAATGAAGAATAATGTCCAGGGGCCAACTTGGAGAACTGCGCACCTCAATTGTCAGAGTATTGATCTCAAACATGTGTCATCTAACATATTCTTTCTGCAGTTTGGGTGATTCTCAAAAGTTCACTCTTTTAAGGGAGCTGGACCTGAGAAGCAAGTACGGTGAGGCCAGTTCTTTCTTTTAATTCAAGAACTTTTCCTTAGCAAAGAGTATGATCCCTCTGGACAGGAGACCAAGATGTGGTTCAAACCTGGCTATCATTTGTGTGACACTGATTGTATTTGGGTACACTGTTACATCAGCCATCTCCAAGTCTCTGTGGTTTACAAACAACATTTAAGCTTCCTGTCTCATGTCACCTTCAGTATGTGTTAGGGTAGGACTCCTGTTTCCATGGGGCCATCCTTCCCTAGGCATCCCTGACTTGACTCCCATGTGTAATAGGTGAGGATATGGATTGTGGGAAAGTCATCCCCATTGTTGTTGCAAGGGGCTGGGAAATGTAATTCAGCTGTAAGCTCTGGGAGGAAGGGAGATTTCAGTGTTCAGGAAGAAATCACCATTGCTACAGTGAGCATCTCACATAATTGTCTTCAATGTCAAGCTTAACATGAATGATGAAGTTTAGATCAATATTTGTTTATTTTGAGGTACCTAATCCATCTTTGCTATTTCCAACATATCTAGACAAAACCTTTGAAACGACTTACTTTTTGAGCTTGACCTCTTCTGAGCAGTAATATTACTAAAATAATACATAGGATAGGAGTTATATATAACTCCTGAATGGGTTACTAAAAATTCTGTGCTCTATCAAATACATCTGTCATCCTATAAGTTCAATAATCTGAAAATCTATCCAGTTCTGTAGAAAAGTTTTTCACTCTTCAAAGGTAAATGCTAACGTGAATTCACTTTTTGTATTTCTTAAACCCAAGGGTGGTTGGGCAGAAAGTTTAACAGTTGGTCACAGTATATATTTTTCCTTGAGAACAGCACTACCTTAGAATGATTAAGGAAAACAGAAAGGGGTCACATGGATTTAGGCCTTTAGCAGAAGAAGACAGCATTTCATTCGATCCTTATTTTACTTTCTTTCCTCCCGGCACTAAAAGAAAGAACCGGGGAAATGGCGAGATCGCCATGTGTGTTTGGGGTGGACAGTTGGATGTGGCAGCTCTGACATTTAGGGCAAGTGCAGGGCTGAGGAAGGTGTTCAAAGCTGAGATGACACGCCAAGCCAGAATTTCTTCTAGAACAAAACATAACAGAGCTACTTTCCTGATGCCCGTATCTGTCTCTGCTCATATTCCTGCTGTCACAGCCCCAGTGGAGCTTCTTGTCATTTCTCATCTGCATGAATCACTGCAACAACCTCCTCTGGCCCTGCAATTTCCTTCCCCTGATTCCAGAGTTTTTGAAATCAAATTGACGGTATTACTTTTCTGCATCCAATTCTCCCTGTTTTATCACCCTTGGAGAATATGTGGGTTAAAGTATGAGTCATTCAATGATCACACCCTGCCTCCTCTACATTTCTACTTGAGTTAACCTATAGCTTCCTCAGTGGCCCCTGATCTCCGTTGCCTTATTCTCCCACAGAGGCGGTTCTGGTTAAAAAGTCTCTGCTTCCCTGTAACATTCTGCTAACTGAAGTGATTCTTCAGAATTAATCTTTAGCACCAGCTCTCCTGTCAGCTTCAGTTAAGTGTCTGTCAGGACTATTGCCTGCCACTTGCCTGTCTTTCTTCTCAGATCACAGGGCTGTACATTTCATCCCGTGTTCCTAGTATCTGGTTGTACATTAGAGTCAACAATGTTTTGTTGAACAAATGAATGGATTCTGCTTTTTACAGACAATCACTAGCTCACGATTTAATCAGTTACAAAATGATACGGCAGTGAAGTATAAAGCTTTCTAAAGTCCATTTAGAGAAAATGAAGTTAAAAGGAAAAATGACAATGAAAGGTAAAAGTATTATTCTGTCAACGTGTGCAAAGTTCATTCTCTTTATAATTCTTGCATGTGTTGCATATAAGGAGCCAGAAGATAAAGGAAAACTTTCATTATAGGCTTGAAATATAATGTTTTTTGTTTTTTTTTTTTTTTTTTTGATGAGACTTGGGAATAGAATGGCTTTTTGAGAGATAGATCCAAAGCTTTGCTGTCTCTTTAGCCTGTACATATTTCTTCATTTGCTTTAGAGGGAAGACGTTTTGCCTTAAAAAAAAAACCTTCTTGAACTGCCATTTAATAAGTAAAACATCTTTCTTTTGCACATACTCTGAGATATCATAAATCACACAAGCTTTTGAAATTCATATACCAAAACCCTTCTAACAAAGTGATATAGTCTTCAATCCCTAAAAAAGAAAAACAATCACTTCATGATGACATAAAAGCCCAAGGCACTGTTTTTTTGGGAGATGGTAGGGAGAACACCTTCATCAGGGTCCCCAGCAATAGAAAGATCAATGTAGGTTTTTGTGCTTATGGAACAATTAAGCTCCAAATATGACCCAGATGAACTTGGCCCCGGAGCGAAGGTAGTGGAGCCAGGCAGGAGGGAGGTGTGGTGGGGGAGGTGGTAGGAAATAGCTATCAAGGAAAAGCACTTTTGTGTTGTAGGAAAGACTCTTCTAGAGCTCCTGCAGCACAGAGATGCTCCTTTTAGGCCTAATTGAGAGATATCAAAAAAGGCCTTTTCAGTGCAAAAGTAGAGGCAAACTTTTGGGTTTAGGAAGAAGCCTGTATTGTCTAATTTGTTATCTTAGTCAGTTCAGGCTGTGTTTGGCTGAAATAACAAAGAAAGCCCAAATCCCAGGAGCTTCAAACAAATTGGCCAGATTGTCCATGCCCATTTTTTAAAACAGTAATTGAAGGACCCAGGCTATTTCCAATAGCAGTTGGCTGTTATTCCATTCTGCCAACCTGAAAACATTAGTTTCAGATATGTTAATAAGAGAACATGGGAAAACCACTTGCCTATTTCATTTAACTACTTAACTACTTCATTTCAGTGTACACAAATACACACACATGCATATATATATATATATATATATAAATATATGAGATAGAGAAAGTAGCTTAACATTTTGTCCAGGAAAAGCAAATCATTACATGAATACTATTAGCTGGAACACACATTAGCTGGAACAATAACATCTCTCTGGAATTAGGAATTAGAAATAGAAATAGCCAAGGCAGGAAAAGCACGCTTGCTGAATTGCAATTAAAACAGACAAATTATTCTTTAAGCATTGAACTTTGAACAATTGCAGACAGGAGCATAGGCAAGAACAATAAAAGAAAAGTTTCTGAACAAAACTGTAGTCTCTACTGTGAGGCAGTGTTTCCAGGATTCCAAGAGACCCTGGTGCTTCTAAAGAGGCTGAGAGGGAAAAATGTGTATGTGAACAGATGTGAGGCATTTTATAATCAAATAAACTGAGTTAAGTTGGTGTGAGTGATTTCTCTGTTACCGGAATATTCACAGCCTTGAAGTGGCTGAGGAGCTACGGTGGCCATGATAAGCCCCTCTCAGATCTTCCACTGTGACAAAGTGCTGGACCCAGGGCTCCAGATGTCATGCTCTGAAACCCATCCCTGTGGAGGCCATGATCCCTTTGGATGGCTTGGAGTGGCTGGGACACTCTTCCAAAGACAGGTAAAATGCTTCTGACTGCCAATTTCAGCTTCAGGAGTCCTGGCGTGGCTTCCAAGTATTTTCCTAATACTTTCTCACTTAGGCCGAGTCATTTCATAACCAAAACTACTTTCTGCCTTTTCCCTTCCTCAGAAGTCATACTTACATACATACATCATGGTCCAGACGGTTTCTATGCCCTTCCTCTTTGACTGAATCTCACAGGCAGTTCGTCAAATAAATCGCCACACATCTATTCCTGTCTTGTTCCTATGTTGCTGGGAGGCCCCAAAGTCACAAGCAGTCCTTACAAACCCTAAGGGGGAATAAACAGTGTTTCCTAAATGTACCTGATCAGAGAAAATGTTCTTTATACAAACCTATTTGTATTTTTAAAAAAGAAACTAATATTTAGAGAAATACAGATTGGAAATATACCCCTAGGAAAATGGAATTAATTATTCATTATAATACCTAAGTTGCTCTACATGTTGATTTCTATGTTATTTATACTTTGTTTTATGTAGATGTTTGAATTATCTGTTAGTGGATTTCATGTAATCCTTTCATTGTCTTACCCAAATTTTTCATTGTTGTGAATTAAAAAGAATCCTTCAGATATTATTAAGGTTCCTAACTACTTCGATTTGGTTGATATTATACTTATTACCTTCATGCCCAAGGGACAATCCACATGAGCAGCAGTCTTCTTCCTGCAGTCCCTATAGTAATCTGTTGAATGTTATTAGTGCCAATCACCAAATTAGTAACTGACTGATGTTAAATACTGACACAGACACTTCTGGAGTACTTAATAGTGCAATATTACTAAGCATGTAATGACTTTAGCATATTATTATAATCAGGAAAACTAAAGTTTTGATAACTAATGTCTGACAGTACAGAATGAAAAAATTTATAGATCTATAACATTGAACATTGGCTTTTTGAAAGCAGTTGATCCCCAAAATGTGTATACATACTCTTCAGAAGAGTGTTGTTTTGAGAATTATTTAAACACTCCTTAAAGTGTTCTGACAGTTCTAGGACTGGTACTGTCAAGCATAGAAGATTGATTAATCTTGTGGCAAAATACAAACTCTTTAAGAGCAGAAATATTTGGGTTTTGTTTTTTTTTATCCTCTGCAGCCTTACTCTTCACTGTGGCCTCTGGATCAACATCAGCAGCAGCGTTTTCTGGAGGCCTGTTAGAAACATACGAATTTGAGCACTGTCTTAGAGTCACCAGATCTGAAACTTGCACTGTAATAAGACAGCCAAGTGCTTTGTGTGCACATTCAAGTTTGAAAAGTGCTGCTCTGCAGTATCTCACTCAGTGCTAGAAATGTAAGAGCTCAATAAAGTTGGATTGGTGTCTGCAGAGCAGAATGCTCAACAATTGATAACTGATTTCAGATTCTTTTCTCCAAGGATGTTTGCAGACTCTAGACCTCATTATTATAGATCTGCTAGAAATAAACTGTGAGGCAAGATTTAAATAACTTTAAAGTGGGATTTTTACAAATTCTCCTGCCATTTGATTCTTCATTTTGCAGTCAGAGCACTGAAATTAGAGAAGGAGTAATCTCTGCTGCCCTCTTCCTCCTCTCAGCCACCTAGTGGTCTCTGTGTGGCAATAGAACTCGGAAACGTGAAGAAGAGTCCACATTTAGCCTCCAATTAGCATTTCTCTTCTCTGGGTGGATTTTCCCCAAATAGAGGGAACAGTGTCCCCAAACACAATCCTCCAGGTGGACTCCTGGAGCAACACCTTTGTAGTGTCTTCTGTGAGTAACATGAGCACCAAGTATCACAATGTTTGCAGCACTGACATTAGGGGGATCTAGGCAAGAGCAGCTTGTAGCCCCGGATATGTGTTCTTTAGGTGTGGAAGCCAACAATTGTTGCATCATCTGTGCATTAAACATTACAGACAGCTTTTGTAGCCTGGGCTATAGAGAAGAGTTATTGCATGTGTTGAAGGAACAACAATATGTGGTCATTTATTGTTATAGTACCTGTAAAAAATAATTATTTTTTATTGAATATGTACTTTCCAGTGCAGTTTCAACCATATCATCTCATTTAATCTTCATAAGCTTTTGTGAGGTTAAGTATGACAGACATTTTATTAACCATTTTTACATTTAAAAATTCTTTTTTGAGACAGGGTCTAGCTATGTAATTCAACCTGGCTTTGAATTCACTGTGTAGCCCAAGGTAGCCTCAACCTTGCAGCAATCTTTCTGCCTCAGCCTCCGGAGTGCTGGGATTATAGGCATGTGTCACCATACCTAGCTACTAAGCTTATTTTACAGATAAGAAAACTGACCCATATCTTGATTCATTGAGAGTTTGCAGTTGTAGTTGATAGCAGTAGCTCAAAACTACTTATTTTACCTATTCCTCAATCTTGAGCAAATTATATGTTATAATTTAATAAGTTATATATTATAACTTAATATATCTGGATGCTGTTTCCTTTTCTATAAATAGGGGTGCAAATAATTAGGTCTCATCCAGTGTGTACTTGATGTAAATTTCTTACCATATCTTCTGCTGTACACAATAAGAAGTTGATCGCTAATAGGTACAACCATTACTGCTGGGGATCACCAAGCTAATGAGCAGAAATCTTAGGACTCCAACCATAATCTCTTGTTCGAAGACCAACAATCTTTGCATTACATATTATGTGAGTGATGTTGGACACATTATAGACAAAATCTCCTTCCCAAAGTATCTGCAGATCTCATGCCATTCTTAGCCAAGTGCTTTAACCTCTTTCTTGTAGCATGCTATGCAGCACCACCCCTTCACTTCACAAGGTGCAAATCCACTGGGCCCTAATTTCCTTTGGGGCCATGGCCTACCTTATTTGTGCTAGTATTTCTAGACACATATTTCTATGCTGACACCTACAAAGCACAATAAATGTTTGTTAATGAACTTCAGTCAAAGTTCCCTGAGGTGACTTTTGATAAAAGTATTCTGCTCAATCTTTCCAGCTGAAACCCACACAGAATCCCATTCTTTGTGTTCCCTTATTCTGTTCAGTCTCCTTTTCTCTTTTATATATTCAGGAGGTCTATTACCTATGCCTGTAATTCTCAAATCCTCATACAGAGCCTGCATAAAATCACAGTTCAGCTCCAACTGCGTAGATTTCCACAGCCTAACACAAAGCTTTTACCTGCTGCTACTGCTGCTGCAAAACACACAGATGTGATATATAATCAGATTTCAGGAGAATGTGACACATTGTCAAGGTTTCATTTCTGGTTACACAGGAGGGAGGAACTAAAAATGGGCCTTGCAGAACAAAAGTGTCAGATGTTTGAAATGAAGTACAAAATCCAGACTCCAAACAACTGGACAGTGCCATGAAGGCTTTTTGTTTGGGGCTTATTGGCCTAATTCAGGAAAGGTGAATTACACTGGAAGAAAATGAATTCATTGGAGATTATTACATATGAGTGCATATCTATATCTATATCTATATCTATATCTATATCTATATCTGTGTCTGTATCTATATCTATATCATCTATACCTATATCTACACAATAATGTTTTTGTTTTGTTTCTGGGATTAAAAAATTTCATCATTTTAACAAAGCTTCAGTGTACAAACTTATCTTTCCGTGTCATTAGTATGATTAATATAATAAGTAATGCAAATTCTTATCATAATATCAAAGAATTCATAATCGTAACTTGTGGTCAAAAGCCTTAATTAGGAATCTTGCTGCATTGGAGAAAATGTGTTACTTAGATTTAATATTTTTCAATTCATTCATGAAAAGGAAAAGATAGTGTTATGGCTTGTATCTAGATGTCCCCCCAAAACCTCATATCTTAATAGGTGGGGCTTTATGATTATGCAATTCTGGGTATGACGGAATGGAGTTACTGAAGACAGAAAATCCACCCTGAGTGTGTGTGTTACCAACAAATAGGCTTGTATCATGGATAAAATAAAAAGGGAATGAAAGGAGGAAAGATTCTGCTTGCTGCTTCCTGCCTGCAACACCATGTCATGAGTTGCTTCTCCTCTGCCATGCCTCTTTGCTATACCCCCTTGCCCTGGAGCAGGCTAGTTATGGAGTGAAACCTCCACACACTGTGAACTAAAATAAATCTTTCCTCCTTTAACTTGTGGGTGTCAGGTATTTTGTCCTAGCAAAGGAAAAGTAACTAAGACAGATGGTGATTAATTTGAAACTACCAAAAGGATGAAATACAATATTTAAAGCTACTTCAATGTACAAAATTATAAGTAAGGGCTTTCTGAGTTGGTAGAAATTATTTTTAAATTTTTCTATTCCCATGAGAATGAGTCTTGTTTAATTTGAAATATTATATCCCCTCATTTTTCCTTACTTTGAGAAGATATAAGCAGATTTGACTTCATAATGATTTGACAGCAGCATAATTATTTGGAATATGACATGTTGGTTAATGACAGGCCCCAGGATAATTTTAAAATCAACTGGTTACACAGTCCTGTGGAGAAGTCAGGTGATGATATTCCCAAATACGCAACATTTCAAAAACTTGTCATGCTTTTAATTTTGATTATGGTTGTGATTTAAACTAGCTCTCTAATTTTAAAATGATTACATAAAAGCATTGATGTAGTGTCTAGAACACATTTGTTCAGGAAGCACATTTGGGTGAGATGAACAGGTTTTTAATGAGCAGTATATATTTCTTTCACTTTCAAGAGTAATATAATCAGATAATATGAATTTTGCCAAGCTTTGATGCATTTGTCTTTACATAAATATATTATCACCTAATTCCTGATGCTGAATTAGATGTGCTGTAAGGGAAAAAAAAACAGTTGATTTTTTTGTGAGTCATCACAACGACCTCAACCTTAATAAATATAGTGAAGAAATAATGCTTAAAGAATTAACACCAAGTTCTACAGTGAGGCCTTAAACATGCCCTTCCTTCTCTATGTTATAGAGAAACTGGCAAGTGGAACAAGCAATACCTGTAAAGCTTTCAGTTGCCTTTCACTTAATGTTTTCTCAGAGCTGGATTCAATATGGGTAAGGGTGCTTGGGGTCTTAGTTTGCGTTACTTTATTTGACACAAGGGAAGGAAGGAAGAATCATTCTATCGGCAGGATTGTGAGACACTGAAGATTTTATTCACCTGGAAGATTATCAAGACTATATTTTAGGAGGCCTCTAAGGTATGATTCCAGGGCACTTTAGAGAAATGAGAAAAAAAGGAAGAAAAAAGTCCAGATGAAAATAATCTAGGTAAGCCAAAACTCTGTTGATAAGTCAAGGGTACACTTCAGGATTTCTATATAAGTCATGAGTAATAGGTTGTATTTAATAAAGGAGCATCACACTGGGTCCAGAGGGCTCATCCCTTACTTTTCTACTGTAAAGTTTTACTTTAGTGTAATAGCGGCCAGATGTGCATCTCAGTACCTTTCTTTGAGGGATACAGGAAGCAGTCTCTGTGTTTACTCACTTAGTATGATGAACGGCAACATGTGTGCAGGTGTGCAAAAGAGGCAAAAAAAAAAATGGCAAAGTGGGATTTTTATCTACAGCTGACTGGTTTTGTATATGTCTACCTGGGCATCACGTAGGGTCCAGGAGACCCACACCACTCCTGGATTTGTTTAAAAGAATTTATTTTTCATTTTTCTGGTAGAGATAGCCCAATTCAGTATAATGGGATGTGAAAAATCAGATTTATGTTTTGGAGAAGGTGAAAATTGAATCATCAGACTTCTCATGCATGGATGATGAAGATGATCCATTATGGTAAAATACATGCTTTCATAACAGAAGAGTGGTGTGGGTGGATTATGATGAGGAGGAGGATGAGGATGATGATGATGATGAGGACTTTGTCACTGGCCATGTAAGCCAAAGTGTCTGTGACAATGAAATGGAGCAAGAATCAACTGATACAAAACCAGGGAGTGAAGACTTCCCTGATTAAGATGATGAAGAAAACAGCAGTGTGCATACATATTTGACTAGTTGAAATGCTGCAAAATAGGCATGTAACCAAATGGAATGACCTAATGTTAGAACTAGGTCTGAAAATATAATGAGGGTCTTGTCAGGGGTGAAATGTGTTAGAAAGAATGGCAGCACTGCTGTATGATGTTGGAAATTGTAACAGATGAAATGCTACAAGATGCTGTGAAATACACAAAGATTGAAATTCAAATGAAATGTTTTGTGTGCATAATAGCCATATTGAAAAATGTATTTATTATGACACCTCACTAGCTGAACTGAAAGCATTCATAGGTCTGCTGTGCCCTGTAGGGATTTCTCATAGGGATTACAGGAATTAAAGGATTTATGGAAAAGTGATGGGTCAAAATATGGCATAAAAATTTATGCCCTTGTAGATGCAAAGACTTATTATGCTTTCATTTGTGGTTTTTTTTTTTTTGGTTTTTCTCTGGTACCGGGAACTGAACTCATGACCTTGCGCTTGCCAGGCAGGCGCTTTTGCTGCTGAGCTAAATCCCCAGCCCCATTATGCTTTCAATTTATACATTTATCATGTAACTCAGCCACTAGGTCCTTATTTGTATAGTCGTAATCCAAATGGTGTGAACAGACTTGCTGCTCCCATCTCCCAAGCTAATCAAAATGTGACATTCAACAAATGGTTAACAAATTTACAATCGATGTTGCATGTTCTAATAGAGCATAAGTTGACCAGTGCAGGAACTGTACACAGGAAATCAGAAATTCCACATGGAATGTTGCACATTCAAAACACAGAATCATATAGTACAATCTTTGGATTTTAGAAACATACAACAGTGGCCTCATTTATGGCAAAGAAAAACACAGTGGTACTGTTGATGTCAACATTTCACCATGATGGAAGTATTGATAGGGAAGTCTCAGCAAAACAGAAGCCTGAGATGGAAAATTACTGCAACAAAACCAAAGGTGGAGTGATGTTGTTGATGAGTTATACAGCAACTATGATGTCACTTGAAACACAGAGCATTGGCCAATGGTTGTGCTTTACTCTATCCCAAACATGTGTGCCATAAATAGTTTCATCATTTACAAAGAAAATAACAAGTGCAAAATATCATGGAGATATTTTCCTAGCAGATTGGGACTGAAATTCATAAGATATCATTTATAGCAGAGGAAACATGCAGTGTTTCTTCCCAGAGAATGAGACAAAAAAATTGTGGAGCATGTTGGTGAGCTGTCAGGTGAACAGGCAGGCACAGCATCACAAAGACCTACCGCAACAACAAGAAAAGCAAAAAGATGTGCATTTTGCTCTACAACAAAGAACAAGAAAACAAAATACATATGCTAATAATGTAAGTTATGCTTGTGTATAGGACATGCAGTTTTTGTGTGTGAAGACCACCTTGGATATGACAATTGAAGCAAAGATTATTTCTGTGGCAGAGTTCTGTTGGTATTCACACTGTAGTTCACATAGGTTTTTATTTTTGATGTTATCTTTTAAGTTTTGTAAATAAGGAGACAGCTGATGTGAAAAGGTTGATGTCTATTCTAAGCACTCACACTTATTTGATATTTTATTTTATTTATATCTTATTTTCCTGCTAAGTGCACATTATACAATATAGTAGGAAGCTCCTGACAAACCAGGAAGACCAGAGAGGTGACAAGGATGGCCTGCCACACAGAAAAGGAAAGCTAAGCACATTTGCTGTCAGTGTATGTGAGATGTGTGCATGGAACATGCAGTTGTCATGTGTGAAGACTGCCTTGCTTGTGACAATTGAAGCAAAGTTTATTTTTGTTGTAGAATTCTATTAGTATTTTAATTGTAGTTCTTGAAGAAATTTATATCTGATGGTACCTTTTAGGTTTTATAAGCAAGTAAACAGCTGGTGTGAAAACATTGATATCTATTGTAAACATACATTACATATTAAGAATTTAAACTGGCATGGTGGTGCACACCTGTAATCTCAGCACTTGGGAGGTCTGAGGCCGGAGAATTGCCATGAGTTAAGGCCATTCTGGGGTACACAGTGAGTTCAAAGCTAGCCTGAACAACATAGCGAGACCTTGTCTCCAAAAAATGACTTTAATACTTTTCATTGATATTTTATATTCCTTTTAACTATACATTGTATAATATAATAAGAACCCCTGACAAAACAACAAGGCCACTGAGATGTCAAGTATGTCCTAGAAGAAGGCCAGGAAAGCAAAATAAATGTGCTGTCAGTGCAACCGATATGTGTGGATGGAACATGTTATCATGTGTGCAGAGTGCCTTAGCTATGATTATTGAAGGAAAGATTTTTTTATAAAGTCCTATAGGTATTTTCTTTGTAGTCCTTGTCAGAATTTATTTGTGTTGTTCTTGTTTAAACTTTCTATACCAAAAACCAGTCGATGTTGAAAAGTTCGATGCTTTTTTGTAAACACTCAGTAAATATTAAAAACTCAATGCTTTCTTTTTGTGATTTTTTTCCTATTAAGTACTCATTGGTTAATATAATAAAACTCATAAAATTAAAAGCAATAATTCATCAATAGAAATATTCTAAAGAATAAATGTGTGTCTGACAGAGCCATGTTCCTGTGCCTTTCTGACAATGTTAGTGTCATGCTCTGCGGGCTACGCCTGTGCTTAAGGAAGACTCTCAGAAGAGTCTGATGCATCTTCATTTTACACTTATTCCATCCCAAGACTCCTGAGTTGTTATGGTCGTAGAATTCTGGGATGGTATTGCTACAACAGAAAAGGGCACCAAATCTCTGAAACAACAGGGATTCTCCCCATTTTTTTTTTTTTTTTTTTTTTTTTTTTTTTTTGTCTTTTTGTCTTTTCTTCCAGTACCAGGAATTGAACTCACGACCTTGCGCTTGACAGGTAGGCGCTCTGCCGCTGAGCTAAATCCCCAGTCCCTCTCCCCATTTTCTAAAGGAGGTTAGAATGTGAAAAGGTGAGGAAAGGAACTTACCCAGTCACATGAAATTAAAAATTCAATATATGGCTTGCTAGATACCTAGACGTTTACTATAAATTGTACTAATGTAAAGAATATGTAGTATACAACTTACAAATAATGAAGAAACATATGATGCTTTTTTTTTGTAAATTCAGCATAGTTAATTAATTCATACACAATATTTTTATTCATTTATGCTGAATTTCTGAGCCTATAGCTAATGTCTGGCTAACACCGAAAAACATAGTTCTCAAAGGAATGTTAGTGACTATCTTCATTTGAATCAATGAATAAGGCTAGGTAAAATATTAAAGATGGATATTAGAACTCACTTGCTGGTTAATGATTTTGAATATTGGAAGAATACTAGAAGTATATTTCTTAAATTTTTAAAAATACCGTTCACAATATAATGAATATAATATCAGATATATGATGCATTTAAAAATTCAGTCACATTTTTTATACCTCTTTGTTAAATCCAAATCAATCTTAATTGGCCATTTAAAAAAAAGGATCAAATAGATTTTGCAGGTTATACAGTCTCTGTTTCAACTTTTTTTATCTACACAAGTGACATTGTAAGACAAAAGCAGTCGCATGCATAGATGTAAGCAAATGAGGGTGAGTGTATTCCAGTAAAACTTGAACACTAAAATTAAATTCCATATGATTTTCATGTCATAAAATATTATTCTTCTTTTGATTTCTTTAACAATTAAAATTATGAAAGCCAACTTTAGCTCATATGACATAAAAATCCACAGTGGGTTGTTTTTTCTCCATGAGCTATATACGGGAGATGATACAAAACAATGTCTAAATTTTTAAAAATTTATTACATGAAAAACACATTTCAGTTAATTCTCAAATTACTCTGCCTCTCTTCAAACACACATCCTATCCTTCTTAGCGTTTCTGAAGCAGTTCTGCAAATCCTCTTTTGTGCGTGTCATTAAGAAGTGTACTAAAAAATGTGATTGCTGGTTCCAGGTACCTCTGAATAGAAAAGCAACCTGGTAAATACACCACAATGTCTCCTCCTGAGCTTATTCACTGCGTGGGCACTGTGCAAATTCTGGCTCCTTCCTGAAGTCAAAGTGGCCATGAAAGGCAAGTATTTTGAATGGAGTAAGGACATCAAGGCTAATGTGACAAGGCAACTAAACACACTCACGGAATAGGGTGTCTAGAACTGCTACAGAAATTAGCAAGAGGTATAAGATAAATGCATTTGAAGTGAGGGAAAGTGTTCTGAAGGGGATTAATGATAATCAGTTTAGTTATTAATTTTAAAAAGTTCACACATTCACATTTTTTTAATCACGCAGGGTAGATTGCCATTCATTGGTCTAACAAAACAGTAAATCAATATTTAGTCTTTACCATTTTCTGTGGTGCAGATATGCTACCATGGTTGATTTGTAGCTACCAACTGTGATCACTGAAGGAAGGAAAGAGATGTCAAGTAATAGTCCACTACATAGTATTTTCATCTGTGATGATTAAGCTTGACGGTCAACTTCATTGGCTTGAAGCGCACCTAAAGATTAGTAAAGTGCATTTCTGGTGTGTCTAGGTAAGCAGTGAGGGCGTTACTCTAGGTGCTGTATCTGGTCTCTGGACCCTTCCTCCTTGGTGCTGTTGT
>NW_004955431.1:9631440-9638529 GCF_000276665.1 Chinchilla lanigera | reverse complement strand
TTTTCTTTTTACTCTGCTGGTGATTTCTTCAGATGTGCAGAAACTTTTCAGTAGGATGAGATCCCAGTTGTTGATTCTTTGAAGTATTTCACCTCATTTCCTCTGGATATATAACTAGTACTGAGATTGTTGGGTCAGCTGATAATTTCAATTTAATATTTTGCAAAACGTCTATTGTACTGCTATCCATTGTAGCTATACTAACTTTATATTCTCACCACCAGTGTGCAAAGATTCTGTTTCCTCCATATCCTCTTCAGCACTTACTATCTTTTGTCTTTCTGATAATAACCATTCTAAAGGGGGTAAGATGCAATCTCATGGTTTTAACTTTCATTGCCCTCATGAATAGTGATATTGAGCATCTTTCATAAAATTATTGGCCACTTGTATGATAAATGTCTTTTCTGTATTTTTATTTTCTGGTACTGGGAATCGAACTCAAGACCTCGCACTTGCCAGGCAGGCGCTGTGCTGCTGAGCTAAACACCCAGCCTGATAAATATCTTTTAAGAACCTGTCCATTCAGATCCATTGCTCATTTTTAAATCATGTTTTTTGCTATTGTTTGGCTTCCTTATACATTTTGAATATAACCCCCATATGAGATGAGTGATTTGAAAATATTTTCATCCATAGGATATATCTTTACTCTGCTGATTGCTTCATTTACTGATGTTTTTTTTTTATTTTGAAATTGCCTGTGGTTTTGCTTTTTATCTATTGTTGGGGATTGAACCAGGGCTTCGTACCTGCTAGGCAAATGGTGTACCACTGAACTACATCCCCAACCCTGTTGCTTGTGTTTTGAAGGTTATATTGAAAAAACAATTGCCCAGGTGGATGTTACAGAGCTATCTCCTCTCTGTTTTCATCAAGTAGTTTTATGCTTTGAAGTCTTACATGTAAATCTTAATCCACTTTGAGTTGATTTTTATATATGGTGTCAAGTGAGTTCTAATTTTATTCTTTGTGTTCAGTTTTCACAAACCATTAAAGAGACATTTTCTACTCATTGTGCATTCTTGACTTTTTAAAAAATCAATTGACTATAAATATGTATATTTATTCATGGTATATCCATTCTGTTCCATTGGTCAATGAGTATATTTTCATGCCAGTATCATGCAGTTTTGCTTACTATAGGTTTATAGTGTATTTTTAAGTCAGGTAATAGAATGCCTCCAGGTTTTCTCTTATTGCTCAAGATTGCTTTGACTATATGTAATGGTTTTTTTTGGGTTTTTTGTTTGTTTTGTTTTGTTTTTTGTTTTTTTTTTCCAGTATTGGGAACCGAACTCACGACCTTGCACTTGCCAGGCAGGCGCTGTGCCACTGAGATAAATCCCCAGCCCCTATATGTAATGTTTTATGGCTGCAATCAAATATCAGGATATTTTTCTATTTCATTGAAAATTTTATTGGGATTTTTTATAACAATTCCATTGAAGCCATGTATGACTGGATATTATTGACATTTTTTTCTGAGTGATGAGGATTAAACCCAGGGCTTCTTGCATGCTACAGCATCTTACCCTTGAGCCCTAATGTTGACATAGCACCTGCCTGGCAAGTGCGAAGTTGTGAGTTCAATTCCCAGTACCAAAAAAAAAAAAAAAAAAAAGGGAAACAAATCAATAATATTATCTTTTGATCTATGTAATAGAGTATCTTTCTATTTGTTTATTTTTCTTTCAATATTTTAATTAATGTTTTGTAGTTTTCATTATGCAGAACTTTGGATAATTTAACAATATTAATTCTTCAATCCAACTCAACTTAGTTTTTTAATGTTTCATGATTTTATTATTTTATCATTTTCTTGATTTTTTGGATGGTTTAATGGGTTTGTTGTGCATAGCCTTTATTTTCCTTTATTTTGTTAAAGTGCATTCCTTTCCTTCTCAATTTGCCAATTTTCAAACATCACAAAATGATACTGAATTCTTTCAAAGGATTTTTATGAATCTATTGGGATGATCATATAGGCTGTTATTCTTCATTGTATTAATGTGATATATCACTTTTATGAATTTTTACATGTTGAACAATTCTTGTATCCCTAAAAATATCCTACTTGATCATGGTGAATGGTTCTTTCAATGTGCCATTGAATATATATTATATACAACACAATGTTTTGAAATATATGTACATTGCAGAGTGGCTAAATCAAGCTAATTACCATCTCATATCCTTAGCATTTTTTTGTGATGAGGATATTCAAATCTACTGTCATTCAAAAATACAGTATGTTGGGTCACACAGTGTATCAAACATGGAAAATGTAGTGACTATAGTCCTAATAATGAAGTTCTTAGAAACAAATTTGAGTAATCACCCCCCAAAGGCCCACAGGTTGAGGGCTTAGTCACCAGGGTGGTGCTGCTGGGAGGCAGGCAGTGGAGGCCTTAGGAGGTGGGGCCTGGTAGAGGGAGTTTGTCACTGGGGTCAGGCCCTTGAGGAGGATATCTGGACCCTGGCTGCTTCCCTTTTTGCTTTCTCTTTGATTTTTCACTGTCATGAAGTGAACTGCTTTGCTCCACCACATGCTCCGTGCTATGATATTTTGTCTCATCACAGGCCCAAAATGATGGGGCCAAGTGACCATGAACAAAAAAAACCTCTGAAACAATGAACCCAAACAAATCTTCATTTTAAGTTATTTATCTCAGGTATTTTATCAGAGTGGCAGAAAGCTGACTAACATGCTCAGCTTCATTGCTGTCATTGGTCTAACGCTTTTCAAGGTAAGCACACCTCACTTCTGCTAACAAATGGGCTGACATATTTAAAGAAGGTGAAGTGCCCAGTATGAACAGAAGAGTGTTATGAACCTTAACTACTCAGTGTAACACAAGCAGCTTTAGAGCTCACGATAACCTGACACTAGAACAATGGTGTTAATTATCTTAAACTACTCTTAATTATAAACTTGATCCTGATATTTTGGGTGTATAGCAGAGTTCAGGACCTCATTGCTTATTACTGTCTTTACAGCTATAAATCTCAAAATAAATATAATTTTCACAAGGAAGCATCAACATGAGAGATAATTACACACTACTTGCTTTCTTCTCTACAGAAACTGAATTAAATGGTCTCTTCATAGAGAAAAACTCCTTTACGGATACGTGTTCTATGATGGCAATGTTTCTCTTTGCTGAAGTTTACTCACCTGGGAAGATGTTATCTCTGGGTTCCTGGATATCAACAGAAGAGAGGATCAAGCTCAGGTACCAAACAGAAGCGGGACCGTAAAATTTTCAGGCTCTGAGGGCCCCACTAATCAGATGACTGAGCACAAAGATTTGTTTTTAAATTCTTAGACAGGAAATATATTTATCATGAGCAATCAACCAAATAGTCAACACATTTATTGAAGATATATCATTATTATCATTGTCATCAATTAGGTCAAACATTTTCTCTGTGTGTAACATACATATTAACCACATTAAAGGCACAAAATCTATCACACATTAACCAGTCCACAGATGAGCTAAAATCTAGAATGTAGTGAGGAAAACTTGGTAGGAATCAAAGAAAAAAAAGACATAAATTTCAGGTAAAAGTACAGCATAGTAAGAGATACATGGATAGCCACTTTAATGGACATTATTCTAGATTTGATCACACAATTAAAGTGTAAACATCGTATTGTCTCTCTAGTGTAAGAACCTAAAAGAGTAAATAAATTCTGAAAGGTACAATAGATATTGTGAAAGGGAAAGAAATTGCTCGAAAAGAAAGAACAACTGAGATGAGAGGAAAAAGAAAAGAAAGAAAGGAAAAAATATATATATATACACAAGATAGCTAAGATAATTATATTACTAATTTCTATTGGTTTACTGAAAGGAACAGTTAATGTTTGTTTGATTAGTCGTACATTCCGCCTACATCTGGATATCTGAGTAACCACTTTGAAGATAACAATATATAATGCAACAACCATTGTTAATTTCCTATTACCTTATTTTGAAATTCTATATTGTTTTTATTTTTTTGTTGTTATTTTGTTTGTGTCTTTGTTTTTGTTGTTTTATTTTTGTTCTTTTCTCTTTAAAATAAAAAAGAAGCTGGAGGTGGTGGCACATACCTGTAATCCCAGCACTCCGGAGGCTGAGGCAGGAGAATCATTGGGAATTCAAGACCAGCCTACGTTAAAAAGTGAACTCAAGACCAGCCTGAACTGCATAGCGAGACCCTGTCTCAAAAAGACAAAAATAAAATAAAATAAAATAAAATAAGAAACATAGACATGTTATCTGTGCATAACAGTTAATTGAGAGATGTACTAAACATAAAACACTAACGTAATAATAATATACCATAAAGAGTTAAAAGAATGAACCCTACTTAAGAGTGGAAGGAAAGAAAGAGAAACAAAGCAATGCAGTGTCAGTAGTCAGAGACAGCTCCATAAAATCAAAGGGGGTGTTTTATGAATTCCTGAAAGTCAAGGAGGGGGAATTAGATTAGTTCAAGATAGAAAGCAGAATATAAGGCTATTCAGGTGAAAAATTCTCCTGTTTTAGAAAACTGGAAATTGAGCTGTAAAAGTTTTACTTACTATCAGTGTTCTGATAGAGAAATTGGACCGTTTGGAAGGGGACATGGGGGACAGGACTTTATGCCTATAATTGTAGCTTGCACTTGTGGGAAGCCTCTTGTGTTTGACAACAAACACTGATTCAAGGCCAGTTTTGTGCTAATGTAGTCATGAGTCCCTTGTGTGAACAGCATAGAGCATGCGCATACAAACCAAGACGGCTATAATGTCACTGCATATCCTAATCTAATAGGATCACAGTCATAAATATGAGGTCCATTTCTGATTGAAATGTTATTATGTGGTGCATGGCTATAGTGTGCTGAATGCTGGGATACATTCAAGATGCACATCAATAATATGGAAAAGTAAATGAGTTCTGTGATCCTTGATATAACAGACAAATACAGGAATTTAGGGGAGCACAGAAGAGAATTCCCAAGCCCAGTTTTGGGAAGCCAAGAAAAGGCCTATAAAGGCAATCAGATCTTGAGATATTGAGCATGAATAGGGGTTATCCGGGTAAGGGACTTAGGAGAGGAGTGAGTGTATCCAGCTGGTATGAACATTTTGGGGAGCAAACCTACTTGGCTTAGTGTAACCCAAGGTTGTTCTATCCGGCTGGAGTTTGAGTACAAGAGGCAAGGCTGGCAGATACAGAAGGTGATACAGGCAGATGTCAGATGCAAAATGTTTTGGAGCTGTGTTGCAGAATTTAGACTTTATCCTGAGGACAGTGGTGAGTTAATGAATAATTTTAAATTTATAGTTAAAATGAATGCATTTGCTCAGAAACTTCATCCAAGCTGCAGCATGGAGAATGGATTGGATAGGGCATGTGTGGGGTCAAAGCTAACATTACTTACCCATGAGTATTTTTATATGCACACAAAATGAGAAAGAGAAAATCATGAGCAAATTCTGTCTCCTCTGTCAACAACTACTGCCTGTCTCTTGACCCAAAGTTACAAACTTTGTCCTTAGGGGGATGAAATTCTGATTCACAATATCCATGAGAGAGTTTTTCTGACTCTACCGAGGGCCCACAAATTAGAATGGTTGTCCGAATTTTTGTCTGCTCAGATCCTACCCTGGAACTGAGAGGAGGTCCCTTCCTAGCACATGTAACAATTGCATAATTCATCACAAGGAATTATAGAGGGAAAGACCACCACAGAATTATAGCTAGTCAAATTCGAAATCTGCCCAAAGCTTTGGTAAAGGTCTGTGTTCAGTGAAAATGCATAGATAAGACAACCATTGTCCTAGCCACAGGACAGTTTAGTACTTTGACAAAATTAAAATGCCCTTTCAGTAAAGACTCTACCTTCCCTTCACCAAATGTTTAGAATTTTAAGGTAACAGAAAGGTAAGAAGTACATGTGATAAGGTATTATGTCTGCATTGTATACAGCATCTAGCTGATTTTCTGAGAGCTCCAAATTTCTTTTTTCTTTACTTTTTCATCTTAGACATTATAAGAGCAAAATTGATCTAATTTTATAAACCACTTCTAGTGAATTTTAAAAGTACTTGAAAATGAGATAATAATATGGGACATCTGTGTGTCCTTTATAGCCTAAGATTCTGAAACAGTAAACATCCCAGCAGCACTCCAGGTAATAGAATCTACGTGTGATTGCAGTTGTTTAATATGCATAATTAATTAAGTGTTGATTCTGATCATGATCATCATGCTGCTGGATATAAATACCATTGGGGGAGGACTGTCTTGTAAGATGGTAAGAATAACAGTGTAGACACTGCAACACCATTCAGAGGAGGAAGGAAGCCATTCAGAGTTTCTCCAAAAACAAAATTCTTGTATTTTTGATAGAAAATTAGAAGTGCTTACTCTGACCACCAAAGATGACCATCCAACACTTTCTAAGTGGTAGAACTCACTTCCAAACCACCCCCAAAAGATAAAAAGCAGACTTATTCCAGGAAAAAAAGGACACTGATATGTCCTCTCTTATTTGGACAATAATATGTTCTTCTTTTTCCTTTATGCAACTGTATAACTTTAACCAGATAGATAAAAAACTAGTGGAAGAAATAAACATTAGTAAAGGGTAGAATAGGACGACAAATGCATGTTATTGTTCTTATGTGGAAATTTTGAATAGCTGATTTCATCAATTGTGCTGCTAGCAGCTAAATTTTGGGGAATGGCCTGTATATCCATAAACAGATAGATGTATAAAGAAAATGTATTTATACACAATGGAGTACTACTCTGCCATAATGAAGGATGACCTTGAGTCATTTGTAGGAAAATGGATGCATCCTGAGATGATATTTTTAAATGAAATAAATCAGATACACAAACTTAATGATTGCATGGTTTCTTTTACACATATGAGAAACCCAAAATATAAATAAAGAGAAAAATAAAATAAAAGATAGATAAACTAAAAATATATAAAAATAAAAGATAGATAATAAGAAACAGGGAGATAGATCTTGTACAAAAGGGAAAGATGGGGCTGGGGATTTAGCTCAGTGGCAAAGTGCCTGCCCGGCAAGCGCAA
>NW_004955431.1:9556936-9629934 GCF_000276665.1 Chinchilla lanigera | reverse complement strand
ATATGTAAAACAATAACCATTGATAATTTCCTACCACTTTGTCTGTAATTTGGTAAGCCCCCCTATTATTATGTTATCCTTCTTTTACTCTTTAAAATAAAAAAAAAGAAAAAGAAAAATGTACTACAAGCATACATGTTCTAATAAACCTAAACATTTTAAAATAGTGGATTTCATACAACAGAGAGTAGAATTGTGGTCATTAAAAGACAGATAGGGTAGGAAGAAGAAGGTAAAGAAGGAGGGTGGGTGAAGGGTACTTTTGGTACCCTACTGTTACATAGGAGGCTTAAACTCTAATGTTCTCCAGCACAATATGGTGGGTTATGACAGTGCACCTTGATTTATTGTATATTTTACATAGAATCAGAAGAGAAGATGCAACAGTTTGGATCTTGAATCCCTGAAATGCTGTGTTAAAGGCTCAATCTCCAGGGCAGCCCTAATACAAAGAGGTGAAATCTTTAAAAACAGAACTTAGGGGGCAGATCTTTAAGTCCTTGGGGGTACCCCGAAAGGGGACTGCAGGGTCCCTGTCCTTCTCCCTACCCCTCTCCCTCTTCTTCTCTTTTTCCTGGCCATATGATGAATGATTTTGCTCCACTGTGAACTCATACCATCATGTGCTGGAATCCCCAAAACTGTGAGTGCAAATAAATCTTTTCTCTTTATAAGTTAACTACTCATGTTTCATGTATTTCATTATGACAATGGAAATCTCACTAGCACAGAAGAGTTCAGTTTACAAAATGAAGAACTGATAAACTTTTAAGGAAATGGATATGACCCCAATTTTATTGTGACCTTATACATATGTGTCAAATTATCACAATGTACTTTGCAAATATATCCAAGTTTATATGTCAATAAAAATAAGAAGACCTAGGCATAAAAACAAATGTTTTACTCAATGTATTTAATATGTACATTAGGTATGCTTCTTTAGACTGATATGTGCAATTAATCTTCTTCCAGGAAAAAATATTTCAGTTTCATTTTAAGAAATATATTATTGCTTTGATCTATTATTTTTTATATTCTTATCCCAACTGAATAGAACTATTTATAGTAGCCCCATTATCCATGGGGGATGCATTTCAAGGCCCCTGAGTGGGTGCCTGACAACATAATACCAAATGCTATATATGCTATGTTTTTCCTATGCAAGCATACCTATTGTAGTTTGATTTATAAATTAGGTACCGTTAGAGATCAATAACAAATAACTAATATTAAAGGAGAGAAATTGGAACACTGAGCTATAACAAAAGTTATATAATTGTGGTCTCTCCCTTGAAAGAATCAGACAAATATCAATATGAGCAGACGGGGATAGGTGAAAACGTGGCGAGAGAAGCTGTGAATAAGCAGCAACAAGAATAGGCAGGAGGAAGCACAAGTTTTAAAAGAAAAGGTAGTGGAAGAGTTTAAGGCTGTTGTACAGACATGACAAGAAGTATTTTTTCGACAGTATTCCCATTGAAAAATAAGGGGACATGAGTTCAAGCTGATCAAGCCCTTTGGAGAATTTCACAGTGATCCACATGAGAGATGGTGGTGGAAGAGCGGGGTGACTGGAGTTACGTTTGGAGGGAGTGCCCACAGCACATGCTTGCAGGATAGAAGAGGAGTAATCAGAGGAGGCTTTCCAGTATGTGAGCAGCTGGATGGAAGCGTTGCTACTTCAAAAGACGGGGAAATTTATTGTATTAGCTTTCTCATCTCTGGGAGAAAAACCTGACAACCACAACTCAATGGAGAAGAACATTTTGGCTTATCAGCTCAGAAGTTTCAGTCCATGGTCAGCTGGCTGTAAGGCAGAAGCTTCACAGAGGAAGGGTGTGGTGGAACAAAGTTGCTCACTTCATGGCAGTGGGTAAGCAGAGCATAGGGGAGAGCACCAGAGAGATGTGTTCTCCAAAGGCGCATCCACAGTGACCCACCTCCAAGTGGGCCCCACTTCCTAACAGCACATTCAGCTAGGAACATAGTGGATTAATTCACTGGTGTATATAGCACTCCCATGATACTCTAGAGCTGTGTGTCTATATCTACATTTATTTTCCTACATCTGTTTCACTTCATACTGAAAAAAAAAAAGGCAAAAGCCATATAAAGCCAGGGGACTGGGATTTGGTTCAGAGCATGGTTAGCATTAAACAGTTCAACAATATGGACATAAAGAATGTAGGAGCAGTCATGCCACGGTAACAATGAACACACCTGACATATAGATCTTGGCCTCTAAAGAATATTGTTTACAAAACACTAAAAGTAAACTGGATTGTTTAAAGAATTTTCTGACTCCAGAGATAGGCAGGGAAAATAACAATATGAGCCACACACCTTCTCTTGTACCAGAATACAAGGAACGCTCAAAGAATGATGGGACCATGTCAAAATGGCACAGAGGCCACTGTGAAGGAGCTTGCCTGGCCAATTTAGGAGAGTTTCAGCATTAAAATAAGTAGTGTCATCAATTGATTATAATTCCTTGAATAATAAAGGAACATATGAGTCTATACTGATAAAGACTAAACAAAAAACAAAGAGAAAAGCAATTTTTTTCTAACAGTAGAATGTCAACCAGTAAATGTAGAAGGGATGATTGAGTTATAGGAGCAACATTAGTTAAATATCAGAGTAAAAAAATAATTCTTCCAAGGAAGAGATTTTATTATAGTCTCTTCATGAAATACTTATTAGGCACTAAGGGTGAAATGTAACTTCACAATGGAAAAATCTAACATTTTTTAAATCAACTGATCAAAGTTCAAAAATGGGGAAATGTGAGACAAATCAGCAGCAAAGGGTACTCTACAGAATGACCTGTTTGTGACTGTACAGGTCATGAAAGTGAGGAAAGACCCAAGACTTTCCACACTAAAACTGACTGGAGAGATGTGTCAACTTGGTTCAACATGTGGTCCAGGATGAGGGCCTTTTCTTGTTGAAAAGTATTAGGATATTTGGCAAAGTCTAAATGTGATTTCAGGATATGAGTTCTTTATACTCTTCATTGTACTATTTTTTTAAGCAGAAATTGTTCCAAAGTTAAAAGTAAAAAAAGTTCTATCTTGACAGACATGTTTGAGTTCAGTACATAACAAGTGAGAAATATTTTCTATTCAGTGTCATGGAAGAATCAGAGAATGTTGATTTAGGTTGCACTGACCCATTCAAGCTTCCTGTAAATATTGACTGTGGCAAAACTTAACCTGAGCTGGTTTATTTTTTGAGATTGGAGATAGATTATGAATAAGAAGTTTCTCTTTTAAAGCAAGGTCAGCAAAAATAGAACTGACATGAAAATCTAGTAGAGGAGTTACTGCATATAGGAAGCCAACAGAAACTCAATGTCCTAGGAAAAACAAAAAAGATATAATCTTACTATAAAGCATAACAAAAATAATGTGTTACAGTTACTTTTTAAATTAGGAATAGCTTGGCTCCCTATTGTAAGATATTCAACTAATCTGTATACTATGGTACCTAAAACTTGATTTTTGAAATCCAACATAAACTTAAAAAATTTTTAATGTGTTTTAACCATACCATTACTAAAAGAAAACAACAGTTCTCTAAACTGAGAACTGAGCTGACTCATTGGATTGAATGGTATCCTCCATTCCCCTAATAAAACACATTGACCCGCTCACCACTCATGAGTAGGAGTCAAGCCTTAAATATCATGCTATTGATCTTAGTGGACCCACAATACAGTTCTGAAGGCTTCTGTTCAAGAGTTGCATAGCTTCCTGCCTCATATTCTATAAGCCAGAGGAAGTCACAGGATCCACCCTGATGTCAATAGAAAGGGATAATAAAAATTCATCCATAGCAAAGGCTAAGGCAAGAAGTAAACCCAACATGGAGCCCCTGTTTCTTGTAGAATCCAAGAAAGACAGGTCTTGGGTGCCAACCTCTCTTCATTAATGTGATGTGTTCAGCGGCTCTAAGCCCAACATTCCTGCCTTGGAAGAACGCAAAGCTGGATCTTTCTGAAGTCCTGAAGAATGGCGTCAGTAGGGAAGGCTAGTTCACTCTCTTGGGATCAGAAATTTTTATGGCTTTCATGACATCAAGGAAGGAATATATCTTTGTAGATGTCTCTGAAATTAAGACACTCATTAGATTGGTATGGTCTACCTGCCCAGGCATCCTCAAAAGCATTTTGGCTATGAAATTCTGATGCCTCAGAACTCAGTGACAACCAGAGTAGATATTAAGGATCTTGTTTTTCTGCAACAGCAGCCTAAAGACTTAGCAAACAACAGCTACCTTTGCCGTATTAAAGGCGTTCATTTCATCTTTGGAAATACTTTGAGTTGGTAGAACAAGCTACCCTATACTGAAGGTAGCAGTAAGGAGTGTGTTTGAAGTTATATTTTGTAGCACCTTATTCAGGTTTGGTACGAACAAAAGCTTGCAGAAAGTTCTTGCAAGCCTCCCCAGAGCTGTTCTTATTATTTGGTGTGCTGAACAATAATCTCATCTTGGGGAAGATTCAGAGGCTAAGGCAGGAGCTGCATCTGGTGTGAGTGCTTCTGTGCTGCAGGCAGAGAGAAGGGACTTCTGACCTCCCAGTGCAGAGTTCCAAAGTGTGGCTTAATACTGTGAAAAGACTTGACTGATTTAGGCCAGGTGATTATAAGATTCAGACACTTTTCCCCCAATGACAAGATCTAAAAATCAAAGTAGCTCCTTTGCAAATGAACTGCTAACATTTGGCTAATATATCCAATATGTTTTTGAAGAATGTCATTTTAAATCTCAAGACCAGCAAAAATTATGTAATTAGAGTTTGAGTTTTGTGCATAGTGTATGCTGAGAACTGCCTGGCTGGGTTAGGCATAGCCACTAACCAGTTGTGGGACTTAGGTGGATGGATACTACCCTCCTTGGACCTTACCTTCATCATTTTTAAAGGTAGAAATTTGAACCTCTGACACAAATTGGTGACTGCCTTCCCATTATAACAAGCTATATGCCAGCATTCTGGTGTGACAGATGAGGAAGACTGGGTCTTAAAGGAAAGAAATGGAAAGGCTATTTATTTCTCATACCTACAGAGCAAGACATTGTGCATATCTGGCAATAACTGTTGAAGGTCAATCCTTTACAAAGTTATCTAATACAGCAGACATTTCCTTGAGGGCAATGAATGTTAACAAGATGGAAGAGCAACTCTGTGTGTAGAGATGACCTCTGACAATGGCACAGGTGTGCAATTGCATCTTATTACCCCAGGCATCCTTGGGAAAAATAACCTTCAAGTTCTTTTGTTTTGCTTTTCTTCTTAAAGCTTCTTTGACCTGTCCTTGTACTTGGGAAGACAGAGCCATTAACTGTCTGTTTACTCTAAGTTAATTTGCACCATAAGGAAATACGAGTTTTGTGTTCATTCTGCTTGAACTCATTGACAATTTTTGTTGGGGAACTGCCTGTTCTCCTGAGAGGTCAACACAGATGGTGGCCTCGGAGGTCTCAAATGCAATCCCTCCGTGAAGAAGCTTGCACCTGAATAAAAAGTACACATTCTTTTTCAGTGAGGGTTTCTATTCAAGGACTAAATCTGCTACTGCACATTATTTTGAAATTTAATTCCTGCATATATGTCTACTTATTCATTTGTAAATGATGAAATTGTGGTTAGGTCCCAGCCACTGTGCAGCAACAGGGATACAGAAGTAACTCTTACACCATCCCTGGCCCAGAGAACTCTAGACTGAGTTTTGGAGATGGCCATGTGAATTTCTCATTTGCAAACTGTATTAGTCAGGACTCTTATCTTGTTCATGACAGAGGCTCAACTTCACACAGCTCAGGCATATGGAGGAATTTATTTAGATAAAAAAAGAAATGATGCAGTAAACATTTGGATTTTTTTTAACATAAAAGTTGAATCTTTGGTCTTTTTAAAAAAGGATATTCTAAAAAGACTGGCCTGCATTCCTGGATTTAAACTATGAGTTATAGCAGAGGAGTGGGTGTCACTATATATGGTGCAGATGCTTTTTTTTGGCCTCCACCTACGATTTGCACTGTGTTTGCACAGGCAATTGCATTGAGCTGTGGTCACTTGTTTCTTTTTGTTGTTTGTCTCCTTAAGCATTGGAATTATTAGAGCTTCAGATTAGAAGAAGATGACACCAGAGTTGGGGAGCTGAATCGGGAAGCATTCTCAACAACGTGTGCAGGGAGAGGTGATGGCGGTACAGATGGAGAGCACGGAAAGCAGAAAGATATTTTGGTCATGATGACAGGACTTGGTCACTGGAGGAACACATATTTTTGCTTCTTCATAGATATTTTTAGAAGCTCCTGGATTTATTTTCTTTATGAACTTATCTCAAACTACTTATATAAATCTTTCTTCATATATATATAATATATATATATATATATATATATATATATATTTTTTTTTTTTTTTTTTCCAAAGAACAAGTTAAGGCCCTAGTGAAAATAAACCAGGGGTGGTCAGAAGGAGTCTGGCTAAGTATCTTTCAAGCAAAAAGCAATAACCTGGTCTAGGCACAGGCTGGGTCCAGGGAAACCTAGTAAGATCCCACTGTCCTGGACTTAGGGAAACAAAGCAAGATCCAGAGTCTCAAATATCAGGCACAGCATTAGAGACCCAGGTAAAGATAGAGGCAATGAGAATCAGAAGCCTGGGCTTTGAGATCAGAATCCATGAAAGGGTATAATAATTATGGTATAGTGTGTGTGTGTGTGTGTGTGTGTGTGTGTGTGTGAGAAGGATGTGTCTCAGTTGTGTCTGAGAAGGATGAAGCTGAACCTTCCACGAAAGAAGTAAGTAGAAATAAGGAATTGAGGAATCAAAAAGCAAGGTGCCTCCTGACAGTCAGTGGAATCTCTCCACAGAGTAGTCTGCTGCTATCTCCTTCTATGTACGAATTACCCTGCAGTTCTCGGGGCTTATCTTAGTCACTGTTTGTCACTGGCGCAGAATACCTGACACCTCCAATTTAAAGAAAGAGAAGTTTATTTTTGGCTCACAGTTTTGGTGGCTTCATTCCGTAGTTGGTTGGCTCCCAGGCAGAAACAGCATGGCAGAAAGTCCCAGCAGAGGAAAACTGCTCATGCCATGGGAGCCAGGAGGGCCGGGGATAAGAATATACCCTTCCAAGTCACACGCTCAGTTAGCCGCCTCCAAACAGTTTCCATCTTCTGACAGCACATTTAGCTACTGAACTCATGAATGAACGACTCTCTCACGAGTATAGTGTCCCATGACGCCATCACCCTGCAAACACATGAGGCATTTGAGGGACCCTTTTTATTTTAAAGAGAGTAAAAAATAAGAAACATTAGAAATTATACAGAATTTCAAAGAAACACAATATGATATGAATTCCACAATGGCTTTTATAGTGCATATTGTTGTATTCAAAGTAGTTGTTCGGATTACCAGGTATAAGTATGGAAAATTGGTCAAAAATATTAAGCATTTTTGACCCAAACCATATCAGGTCTTATCCCTTAGACATCTGCAGACTGAGCATCTGGTCAGCTGCAGAGGGTAGGAAGGAGACCAGTGGCTACACTGAGTGCTTTCATCGCATCAGGAGTCTTCTAACTTAGTCATCACAACACTGTGAAGAAGGCATTATTCTTCATTAGGCAGCTTCATGGAGATCACAGGCCACATCAGTGACAGATCTGCCTGTTTCCAAAACTTAACCTTCTTCCATACATTCTGTGTTGATCTGAGGCAGTTGAATTACTGCTGTGGTACTTTTCAGGAGAGTTCTGGGTCTTACTTTGAATGTTGCTTTCTGGATCCAGTGCAGATCCCTCAGCCTGCTGCCATAGATCCTCTATACCACTGACATAGACTTTCTGGCTTCCACCACTGACTTTTGGGCTTTCCCAGTGCAGATCCATGAAACAGGCTTGCATGAGGCATTGCCATGAGCTCTTGGCCTCCAGCTGGACTTGTAAGGGACTTGACATTGAATTACTCAACATCACAGCTCCTCTTTGATTCTGGAGTCAAGAACTTTGCCTCCAAAGGAATATTGTTTTTTGCTTTACGTGTCATACTTCACACAGTTTACCTTTTAACAAAGTAACTAATGACTTTTACAAAATAATTCCGAATGCAGTGTAAGCTTCTGAAATGTCTCAGTACCTTGTCTCTGTAATTCACATAGTGCTAGCATGGTGCCTTCATAAACCTGAGGAGTGTGTGTGTGTGTGTGTGTGTGTGTGTGTGTGTGTGAGAGAGAGAGAGAGAGAGAGAGAGAGAGAGAGAGAGAGAGAGAGAGAGAGACAGTTGAAATGGCCTTTTCTTTTCATTTATCCTTGCTCCCTTTGACATAAAGACTCATTTGTCCCCTGCTTTTACAGATTCTCCCAGATTCTCTCCAAGCCCACAGACCTTGGCATTCCTTCGGTATTTGGCTTCCAGAGACTGTTTTATTTTATTTTATTTTTTCAGATTTCTCTGTACTTGCTGGATTTGGGGCCATGGGCTCCCTTTTCTCACACATCTCTGTTTTTCTGTGGTGCATTTTCTTCTGGGATCTTGGACCCAGAGACTTCCTAACTATAAATGTGAGAAACTCTGCCTTGAGAAAATAGAAAAGATTTCAAATAGGTTGGGGGTGACCTGTGAGGAGAAAGTTTCAAGGTAAGGATGAAAGTATAAAGAGGCATTTTAGAAAGTATAAAAATAGGCATTTTTGGAAAAGAAAATGTGCGTGTAAAGGTTTGAGCACCTGTGAGCCAGTGGAGCCAATGGTGACTGGAAGAAGGTAGGCAAATTAATGTTAATTGTGGGATAATTTTTCTTTTTCTGTTTATCTTCCAGCCTGAGCCAATGGAATATGAAAATGGCTCTCCCAGATTGCCATCTGTGGCCACTGGAAAAGTGTCATGGTGCTGGGAGATGAGGTCTCAGTCAGTTCTAAAATTATCACATGGAAGAGTTTGTATCTTCTCTGAAGACTCTAGGGACAGAGGGAGCTCCCCAAGTTCTTTCTAATTATTTCCAACTGTTTTATGGTTCTTATTGGTTAGAAGTTTCTTCTTTTCTACAATAAAAATTTTCTTCAATAAAAATTTCCAAAAGTCTTAGAATGTACTATACCTGCAGGATTTAAATATTTTAACATATTTTATAGTTATTCTGTTTATTAGATGTTGTAGTCTGGGGTTTTGCATGGGAAAACAATATAATACAGGACACTTAATTATAAAATTATTTTATAATAGTCACCCAAAGAATCATATACAAAGAGAGTGCAGGAATTTGGTCCCCACACCAAAGACCAAAGAATCCACCTGAGGGCCTGGATTCCATGGCAATGTCCTGCATGAGTCCAGCTGAAGACTTAGAGCCCATAATAATGCCCCCTACAAGTCCAGCTGGAGGCCAAGAGCCCATAGCAATGCCTGATGCAGGCCTGTTTCATGGATCTGCACTGGGAAGGCCCAAAGGTCAGTGGTGGAAGCTAGAAAGTCTATGCCAGCAGGATGGAGGATCTGTGCCAGCAGGCTGAGGGATCTTCACTGGAGCCAGAAAGCAACACTCAAGTAAGACCCAGAACTCCCCTAAAAAGACCACAGCCATCCTCAGCAACAGTGAGGTCCCGAGCTCCTCCGATGTTGAGAACAGCCAAGCTCCTATAAGGAAAGGCAGCATGACAAAGTCCTCCAAGAAAACCAGCAGCTCCCTACAGCTTCCCTGACAGCTTCCCTGACAGCTTCCCAGCAGCTTCTAAACTTCTTCCTCTCCAGTTCTGCTTCTTATGCTACTTGCAACAATCCTCAGGTGGGCCTCCCACATCCAGCACCACGCTGGTTCAGTTCAGCTGGGCTTTACAAGTTGACCACCAGTTGTCTATCCACCACATTAGAGAACATTGGGAAATGATTAAGTCTTATCCTCTAAATATGCTTATTAGCACTGGATATTTCTCGGCTTTTTTTAGTATGCAGAATGCTTTTTTCTTAACCTAAATTGAAATTATTTTCTCAATGCAGTGTTTTTTTAATCACCTGACTCCTTAAATCTTTAATTATAAATAATAAAAATATCTAAGAAGAAAACTTTGGTTCTATTTTACATTTTTTTCCTCAAGTATTTTGAGAAAAAATCATTAGCCTTATAATGTTGGAAATTTCTACTTCAGACAAGTGCTGGGAAATGGTGTGCTGTTCCAAGTGGATTAATATAAAATATACCCCATGCTTAATTTAAGTTTTTGTCAATTTTTTAATTTTGGGAGAGCTTTATGAGTATAACACGGCTTAATGATTTCATCTATAGCTAAAATGCGCGTATTAAATCTTCTCCATCCATCTCTATTGAGATTTTAATTCATCTTGGCTCTACAACTTACTGTCTCTGTATTGGCTGTATAAGGCACCACAGTTTCCTTATTTTTAAAATGAAGACTGCTGAGGGCTGATCAGACCTTGGACACCTGTAGGGGAGAGAACAAGAAATAAAGAAAGACAAAGAGACAAATTTCAGAGTACAAGTGGGACCAGGAGAAGTTCAGCTCTAGTGGACTGGCTGGACTACTTCCAAAGCTGGATCACTTTTATTGGTTAGCAAGAAGCACAGGGGAAAGAGTAGCATGTGTTTCATGAATTAAATTGATGAGGAACCAGATTTTCCCTAAAGCCAAATGCCTGTGTTTTGTCAACTGTTCTCAGCAGTTACTATCTTGCCTTAGGAGTGTGGGGGATGTGGAGGGGGTGTGATGGATTGAGGTGGGATGGGGAGGTGGAGAGTGGGGAGGTGGAGTGGTACCGTGTGTTATTAGCACTCCACCCATAGCCAGAGGACGTATGGCCTTCTGTATACCTCCCTGTTCCTGAAGCAAGGTCACGCTGACCTCGGGACAATGGGGGCTTAAATCACATAGTCAAAACCCCCCATAACCTGTCACATAGCCTGGTCCCCAACAGGAGATAATAATAATGATTAGCATAGCATTTAAAAATGTATTAACATTTATAATACGCTTAGAACACACTTGGAACACAGTGCTCAGTAAATGTGAATTATGCTTTTTAAAACTTTATCTTAGGTACTTCAGACATTATTATATATTTACTGCTATTGTGCATAGTATCAAAATCATTGAAACTATTTTCTCATACAGTAAGGTTCTGAAAAACTCTGAGCACTGAACATTTTCAATAACGTTTAAAATATGAGTTTTGTAATGGCTTCTCATTGGAGGAAAAAGCATTCATCTCCATACATGGGGTCAAAGGAGGTTCTCCCTTTCTGAGGGAGTCTAAAATAGAGTCTGAGGAGATGAAGAACACATTCACATTCTCTTACATTCACATTCCCGGGAGGTGAAAGGTGGCAAAATCCAGCACTGCCTCTTCACTAGATTTGGGAACAGGGCTTATCCTTTAATTAGATTCTTATCTAATGACTCAAAGCCCTGAGCAGACCCGAGACCTTTAATTCTGAAATTTATTATCTATGTTAATTAAGACAAAATCATGATTATCTCGTTCTTGTTTGCCTCCTCTCACTCTGTTCCTTATATGCCACATCAGCTCTCACAGCCAAAGATGTTCACTGTTGATTAATGAGCGTGAGTATTTTTTAAAATGAAAAGCATATATTAAAGTAGAGGTATAATGCACACTTCTTTCTCCCGGGGTTGGTGATTTAGTACTTGGGTTGATGACTGGGTTCAGAGCAGAAGCCATGATAATGGAAAATAACAGTGATTGTTTGAGTTCAAGAGCTAGTGTTCAGAGAGGAAATAAAAACGAAGGCAGATAAGATTACTTGACTCTACACTAATGAAGACATATGCAACTCTCAAACAATAGGTGATAGTACTGCAAAATTTCTCTGGGGTGGGTATAATGGGAAAAAGTATTGACAAGCAGAAAGCAAACATGCACAAGAGGCAGAAAAGTAAAACAAAGTACACATCCAAATAAATTTGAATCTCAAAAATCCAGGTTCTTTAAAATAGCTCATACACTAAAAAGCTGAGGTATTCCTAGTCATTCAGCATGCCAGTTTGTCACTCAGTGCTACCTGGCATGAGGACTTTGATACTTGGGAACGTAATCCTGGGAAAATCATGTAAATATTTTCCTGCTGGTATACATGAGCAGTGCTAATAGCATTAATGTTAAGCTGTATCATTTTAGATCTATCAGAGTGGAGTTTAATTCTGTCCTTAAAATCTCAGGACACCATGTTCTTCTGTATCTAGTCTACAATTGCTGAAGTAATTGAGCTTTACCTAACAATTCTCTCTTAGTTCTTTAGAGCTTGTGATAGCTGTACTTTCAGTTACTGAGAAACCAAGACTATTTGTCATAAATGCTTATTTGTGGGTTCTGAGAAATGTTGAAGAAACCAGATATCCTGAAGCAATCTCACTGTAACTCGTCACTCAGCTGCATTGCAGGATTGACAAACTGCCCAAACTGTCCCTTCCTGAGATTCTAGGGCAGCAGTGTCCAATTTTACTTTCTGTAGTGGTGGAAATATTCTATAGGTTGGCAATGGCTACACGGTAACAATTAGCCACTTGTCTTTTTGAGCACTTGAACTTGGATATTGTAAAAGTTTTCCTGAAACATAACTGATACACTAGGTTGCATATGTTTGAAATGTGTAATTTGATAAGTTTTTATCAGGTGAATACATCCATAAAACCATCACCCAGTTAAGATAATATCACAGCCGAGTCTCCTTGTAACCCTTTTATTTTTGGTATTTTTGTTGTTGCTGTTGCAACCCTTTTTGACTCTATCCCCCTCTCTATCCCCAGGCAACCACTGATCTGTTTCACAAAAGTAAGGCTTTGGGCTCCTCACCTAATGTGGCTCTGGTGGCTAGTTAACCACTGAGATGATCATCAGGGAAAGATGCAGCTTTTCTGAGCTTTCACTGGTGGTCCCCACATTGATGGTGTTTTTTGTCATGGTTCTGGAAGTTGCCAATTTGCAGGAACCCAGATCCACATAACAGTTTCCATTATATAAAATGTGAGTCCCCAGCCCCTTCAACCAATTCCAACTCAGTGGTGAAACCCAAAGTGCAGCATAGAGAACAAGATGCTGCTGTGCCACATTCACCAACCAAAACGCCTGGAATCTGGAGCTCTTTGGCAATGACAGGTAAAAGAGGGGTAGAGGGCAGTGTAGCCCACCCATGAATTATGGCCCAGGTCACAAATCATAAGGACTCAGCATCATGTAGAAGTGCTGGTTGAGCATTGCAATGGCTAGGCTGCTGTGTCAGCATCCATTCACCACTAAGCTATTGAAAAGCAACTTTACAGTACCAAAGCTGTGGTGGTTTATGAGAATAGAGGATGAAGCTGGCACAGCAATGCTAGAGGCTGGAATCAACTTCAGCGTCTATCAACCAACCCCTTAGAAAGCAGCCTCAGACCCAATGAAATGCCTATAAAGGGCCATGACAGAAGATGGTGTGGTGCTACAGAAACCTCAGGCAAACTATAAATGAAATGGAAGAACATGTTTTTAATGTGTAAATGTAAAGCTATATGCTACTGTGTGCCATCCCCAATGGGTGAGGCTGTCACTGATAGGCATGGCAGGAAACTACAGAAAAAGAAGAAAGCCATGTCCATCAGCCTCACCCAAGAAATGTCCCAAGAAATATGACCACACTGGCATCTGCCCCTCCCATTTGGAGAGGCACAGCCACACTATCTCTGTCCCGGAATTCCTCAAGATAACAAACTTCTCCCCTCCTTTTTAAATCCTTTGATCTACCCTCACTTCCTGCTGATTCCTTTTTTTCTCAGAATTCACCCCATTCCCATGGGGATGATTAAACAGCCATGGCTGCTTTCACAGAACCTTCTCAGATGATCTCTGTCCTCTCTGCACATTTAACCTATTTGATGTCAGAAACCCAGGATAGGGTAACCTTCCCCAGAGGGCCTCCAAGCTCTGTCTCAAACCCTTGTGGTTTTAAAGAGGCCACCGTATGATTTTGGCTTCTCAGACTGCACCCAAAACAGTTCCTACCAACTTCATATTGGGTAAGATTTCTCTCTCTCACCTTTCTGTGCCTTTAACTCTCTCTGCACCTTTAAGACTCCCCTGTCTACATCTCCCTCCCTGCCTACAACAGTAGCCACTGCAGTGCCCCCTTCACTCTGCCCTGTGCTGTTGGCCCCACATGCAGTGAGCCACACCCCTGGCCATGTTGCCACCCACACCTGCTGCAGTGTCCCTGGCCATCCAGCCTGTGTACACCACCCCCACCCTCCCTCTGCCACCTGCCACCTCTGCTCTGGCTGTTCCTCTGGCCCTCCATGGTGTGCTCTCCAAAACCCCACCCTGACACACACCCAGTCCAGGTTAAAGCTTTGCTTTAATACCTTGCCCTCCGGGCCTCTATATCCACTCTACAAAGTGGGAAAAACAAAAGACATAGTCTGAGTCCTCTCTCTGCCAGACCTCTCACAGGGCCGGGAGCATCTGAACTCTTCCTCTTCAGACCCTTAAAAACCCCAGTATTTCTCCAACTAGCTGAGAGTTAACTTTAAACCCCTTGATTAGAGACTGCTTTTCCCTCTAGGAGGTTACAGTTCAAGACTAATCTTCTCCTTTGGGTATTCAACAACTAAAATTCAGAGACCAGAATTAGAGAGATAACTGAGCTAAATAAACCAGCCAATATATTGGCCCTGGCCCTCCAAAGTCAATGAGGACCTAGGACACAATGCTACCACTTTGGTAAGTAACCCAATCTCCTGAGCGGGAAGATTATTGGACCCCAGAGTGCAGAGATCAACAAAAGAAGGTCACCAAGAAAAAATCTCCTCTGCTTTCTGTGGAAGCAATATAGTCAAGCAAGACCATGACCCATCCTGGCAGTTGACACTGACAAAAGAGCAGAGAAGCTCTGTACATGATTCCAAAAGTAATACCTGAAGAGGCTTGCCTGACCGTGATAGACAGCAAGTGGTCAATTTGCTTAACACATGTCTCATTCTAACTTAGTCTTAATCACCCAGCAAAAAAGTATAATCAAAAGAGATAAATTTTATCATCTGTCTATATGCCCTCCAAAGTAGTGATTATTCACTGTGGAAGACACCAAAAAAGCTGACAAAATACATCAAAGATCAATTTAAAAGGACCATATACCGTGATCCTGTCAACTCCATTAGCGGTCAAGGTAGATCTAAAACCACAGGTGAATGCCATGGTGGGTTCTGAAACTCCCTAAACCTTCCTCTTAACCTTTTTGTGGGAAGCTATTGCCGACTCTTCCTAGTAGAAACATTTTTGATTATACTCATAATAGTCTTGTTGATTTTATTCTTTGGCCTATGCATACCTGTTTCTTTGGCCTTGTCTTCTCCAAATTTAAAGCTATACACCGTCTCAAGATGAGAACCCCTGATGTCTATCAAGGGTCTTACATAGATCCTCTGAAGAGTGTCTCTAACTGCCAGTCACAACTATGCTTCCCTTCAGCCTGAAGTAGCCAGAACAATCATTGCCTCTGCCCCCTCATGGGGGAGGGGGAATCATGTACAGAGCGTCTTGGCTCTTTTGTCAGTGTCAGCTGCCAGTATCAGTATCGGTTTGAGGTACTGCTTCAGAGGGAGAAATAATATAGACAGCTAAGTTAGGTAAAAATATTATAGGCAATCAGTTAGGGCTGGGTCCTCCAGAGAGTCAGGACAAAAGGTGAAAAGGCACCACAGCTGAGGCCAGAGATGCATGGGTTAGAAACCAAGTTTCAAGACAACAAAAGGACCAGGCATACATACTTCCCAAGATATAAGCAGTAACATCTTGCCTAATAAAGTCTAGATAGGCATCAGTCACCATAGTGGACAACCAAGACACCCAGATCCATCGCCTGGGTGTCTTTGTTCTTTCCATGAGAAGTTCTTTGCTCTTTCCATGCCCACTCACTTACTTTCCTTTTAGATCAATATTACCTAAACGACAGTGCTTATAATCTTATTGGCAGATTATAAATATAATCCCTGTTATACTCACACGGTTGTGCTGTATAAAACTTCTGCATGCACCCTTATGTCCCACACAAAGGAGCTATAAAAAACACTTCCCACTTCCCCTACTCTTTTTTTCTTTATAACAACAAAAGGACAGGAATGTTATGTCTGACTGGTGAAACTGTCACTGACAGGCATGGTGGAAAATCACAGAAGAAGAACAAAGCCACGTCCATCGGCACCACCCAAGAAATATCCCAAGAAATATGACCACACTGGCATCTGCCCCTCCCATTTGGAGAAGCACAACCACACTATTTCTGCCCCTAAGTTCCTCAAGATAACAAACTTCTCCCCTCTCCTTTAAATCCTTTGTTCTACCTTCACTTCCTGCTGATTGCTTTTTTCTCAGAACTCACTCCATTCCTGTGGGAATGATTAGACAGCCATGGTTGCTTTTACAGAGCCTTCTCAGGTGGTCTCTGCTCCCTCTTCCTTTCACACTGTGGTCATCATCTGGAAGAAAAAGCAGGATGGACATTTAGTAGCAATAATTAACAGTAGAAAACAATTTGTAGTTAAAGTCATACTTTTTGTTATCCTTGTGTGTTTGTGTGGTTTTGTTCTTTGACTCCTGATGAATAATGATGTTGAGCACCTTTCCATGTGCTTATTTACTATTCAAAAATCTTTTTGGTAAAGTATCTGGATCTTTTGCCTGTTATTCATGTTTTTTTTACTTTGAATTTTAAGAGTCCTTTATATATTATGGATATAATCCTTTATCAGATATATGAATTTCAGCAATTCTATCCTACTTTTTCACATGCCTTTTTATGTCTTAACAGTGATATTTGAAGAACAGATGAGTTTCAATTGGAAGAAGTCCAATTTATATATTTTTATGGTTTGCATTTTTATTGTTTTCTCTGACAATTCTTTGTTTAACCTAAGACCATGAAAATTTTATCTTATGTGCTCTTAAAATTTTTTTTCAAGGCCTAGATTTTAAACTTTGTGTTTATTTTTGCATATGGTATAAAATATATACCCAAGTTCGTTTGATTAGGGTTTGGGCCTCCAATTTTATCAGCATAATTTTTTGAAAAGGCCATCTTTTCTCATTAGTATTGCTTTGGAACCTTTGTCATAAATCAGTTTTCCATGCATGAATGGATTTCCTGACTCTTTATTCTGCGTTATTCATTGATCTGTTTGCTTTACCAAAACCATGCTGCTTTTATTATTGTAGTCTTTGAGGTGAGGGTGGGAAAAAAATCTATTGCTTCATAATCACTACCTGAATATTCTACCACTGAGATGCAACATCAGCCCCACTGTAGTTTTTAATAATTCTTGATATTTGGTAGTGCTAATCCTCCAATTTGTTTTTCAACATTGCTTTTTACAACATTGTTTTGATTATCACTTGCATTTTCACATGAATTTTATAAAGCTTGTTAGTTTCTATTTTTAAATATTTCCTGGGAATTTGACTGCAATTTTATTAACCCTGCATCAAATGATGGTGAATTGCATCTCAGTAGTATTTAGCCTCTTGAATTATGATTACAGTATGAAACTGTTCACTGAGGTATTCTTTAATTTCTCCTTTGTATGCATGTTTTCAGTGTGCATGTCATAGATATTTTGTCAAATTGATCCTTAATATTTTTAATGCTAGTGTAGATAGAATTTGTATTTGTAATTGAGGTTTTAGATTATTCATTTCTAATATACAGAAATTTAGTTGATTTTTTTTTTTTTTGGTTTTTCTCCGGTACTGGGAACCGAACTCACGACCTTGTGCTTGCCAGGCAGGTGCTTTGCCGCTGAGCTAAATCCCCAGCCTCTAGTTGATTTTTATAAATTGATAATTGTGCAACACATTTTCTGCAAGTGAACAGTGTTACCTTTTCCTTTCCAACCTGTTGGTCTTTTCTTTTTCTTGCCTTCTTGCAATAAATAGACCTTTCATTTCAATATCAAATAAAAGGGTAAAAGCAAAATCCTTGTCTTGTCCCTGCTTTCAGAATGAAAATGATTAGTTTTTATCCATTTAGAACCATGCTAGTTGTAGATTTCATACAGATCTTCTTTGTAAGGATGAAGAAAGTATTTTCTATCCTTAAATTCCTGAGAGCTTTAATCAAGAATGAATGTTGAATTCATCAAATATTTTATAGACATCTGTCTTAGTTACTTTTCTTATTGCCAAGACAAAATACCCAACACTCAAAGTTAAAGGAAGAAAGGTTTATTTAGCTCACTGAAACCTTATTAGAGGTTTCAGTCCATAATGGGCTGGGTCCAAGGCAGTGTGGCTTCACAAAGGACAGCAATTCACGGCAGGCAGAAGACAGCAAAAGCAACAAGAGAGAAAGACAGAGACAGAGAGAGACAGACAGAGAGAGAGAGAAAAGACAAGCCCCTTTCTGTGCCTTATATTGTATGCAGGCTATCTGCTGTAGGGTAAGTGTAGCTAGGGTGGATGTAGCACTCACACCCTTAATCCCAGCATTAGGCATGAATCAATCACAAACTCTAGGTTCAGCCACCTCTGAAAAGCCTGCCCCCATGATTGCATGAGGTTTTAGGGGGACAACTAGATGCAAACCATAACAACATCTATTAAGGTCATCATGTGGATTTTCTTTTGTTATATATATATATATATTTACATTGTTGAATGCCAAAGTAAACCTCACTTGATCAAAATGTATTAAGGGATTTAATTTACTAAATTTTATTTACAATTCCTTTGCATCTCCATTCAGAAGTTGTTGTTTTTTTCTTATAATATGTCTGGTTTTAGTGATGTTGGTCTGGTCTCATAGAATGAGTTGAGAAGTATATTTTCCTCCTTAGTTTTTGGAAAAAAATGTTTAGAATTCCTTCCTTAATGTTGGTAATATTTATCAGAGAACACATTTAGATCTGAAGATTTCCTGTGGGAAGACTTTATCTATAAATTGGATTTCTTCAATAGACACAAAACTATTTTTGTTATCTACTTCTTTTTTTAAAATTTTTTTTTTGGTTTTTCTCCGGTACCGGGAACCAAACTCATGACCTCGCGCTTGCCAGGCAGGCGCTTTGCCACTGAGCTAAATCCCCAGCCCCTTATTAACTACTTCTTGAGTGAACTTTGGAAGTTTCAGGGAGTTTTTTCAGTTTAAACTGTCAAGCTTATGGCATAAAGTTGCACAGAATATTCCATTATTCTTTTCACATCTGCAGTTAATGATGTCACTTTTTATTATTCCTATGTTAGTAACACACACTCTTCCAATTATTTCCTAATCAGTTTGGCTGCACATTCATCCATTTTGTTGATCTCAATCAATCAGCTCTTGGTTTTATTGGTTTTCTCTTGTTTTACTATTTCCATAGTTTTTTTCCCTATTCTTTATTATTTCTTTACTTCTGTTTACATTGGTTCTGTCCAGTTCTCATTTTTCTAGTTTCCTAATGTAGAAACTAGAGAATAGATTTCATACCTTTTGACTTATTAAAAGTATATATTGCTATCATCATCTCCTATTTATTGTTTTGATGATATTATGACATCAACTGGTGTACTGCAATTCATTTCTGATGCTAACCATCAAAAGTTAACCTCACAATCTTCAGGCTTAAGGGTATAGTTGAACAAGACTGTTATCATTTCCATTGCCAGACACAAATGAAGTCCCAGTTCATCCGGATTTCTTACAAAATTGGAGATTTATGACCCCCTGTGGTTTGATGACTTGGTAATATAACTCAAAAAATTGAGGATCACTCCATATTTATGATTATAATATAACTATAAAAGATACAAATCAGTATCAGCCAAATGAACAGAAACATAGGAAGAGGCTGGCAGGATTCTGAATGAAGTTTCCATGTCCTCTCCTGATAGTGTCTATCACCCTCCTATCACATTCATATGTTCAATATCCAAATGCTCCATTGAGTTGCAGTGTCCAGAATTTTTACTGGAGTTTTATTACATGGGTATGATTTTTTGAGTCTCTGACCATGCAGTTCAACTCAATCGTTTTCTTTTCCACTTCAGAGGTCAGACTGGCTCAGAACCCCAAGCTGAGCCATTTCATTTCTTAGTATAAACATAGGTATGATCCGAGGAGGTTGTGAGTAATAGAAACATCACTGTTACACAAGAACTTCTAGTATATATTATCTATCCCAGGAACCAAGCAAAAAGTCCAATTCTTCATTATGTGTCAAGTGATATGTCAGAAATTTTGATATGTTTAAACTTGGCTTGTATTTAGTTAAAAATACTTTGCAATTTCCCTTTGGTCTTTCATTTAATCCAGGGGTAATTTAGAAACACATTTAGTTTCTGAATATTTGGGAGATTTTCTAGAGTTCTTTCTTTTTTTGACTTCTAATAATTCTACTATGGTGAAAAGCATACTCTATATAATTTAAAGCCATTGAAACTTATTTGAGGCAGTATTACTACCCAAAATTGGGTCTATCTTTGTAAATGTTCAGTTTGGACTTGAGAAGAATATGTATTTTCCTTTGGGGGAAATTATCCTATAAATATCAATTATGCTAAATTGATTGGCAATATTAATTTTTATACTTTATATCCTTATTGATTTACTATTTGTTCTAACAAATATTGAGGCAAGAGTATGAAAAATCTCTAACTTTTACAGAGTAAGGAACTTTAAATTGGCTCACATTTTGCTTTCAGTACTTTAAAGATGTTGCTTCATTATCTTTTCATATGAAAAAATCTCCCAAATTTGTCATTTTCTTCTGTATATTGTGTCTTTTTCTTCTGTGTACTGTGTGTTTTGTTCTTCTGTATATACTGTATCTTTGCTTCCTGTCTTAATATTTTACTCTTAACACTGGTTTTGAGTAATATCGTTACAATTTGTCTTGCTTTAGTTTTCTTCATATCTACCTCACTTGTGAGCTATTAACCCTCTTGTATGTGGCCTTATAGTTTCTAGCAAATTTGGAAAGTATCCAGCTATTATTTAGGTAGTTTTCCTATCTTCCTTTCATTATTTCTTATCTTATTGCAGCTCAATTACATGTGAATTAGGCCTTTCAAATTTTCTCAGTTTATTGACATTATATTAATTTTTATTGACTTTCTTTCTTTTCCTATGTTTTATTTTAAATAGTTTATATTGCTCTCTTCACACCCACCAGCTTTTCTTTGGGAATATTTAATATTTCCTTAATCTTATTCAGTATATCTTCTATCTCATCCATTGAAGTGTTATTTTCTAGAGGTTCAATTTGGGTCTTTTAATTTTTTTCTTTAATATCTCTTCTTACCTTTTTGAATTTATAGCTTACACTTATAACAGGTATTTCTATATGGTTGTCTGTTAATTTTAATATTTGTGTTAATTCTTGTTTTATTGATTTTCTCTTCTTTATGAATCATATTTTGTTGCTTTTTTTCTTGTGCAATGATTTTTTTTGTTGGAGTTAAAAATTGTTAATTTTACCTTGCTCCATGCTGGATGCTTCTACATTCCAATGAATATGCATATTTTGCTTTGAAATGCATCACAATTACTTAAAAGCAGTTTCATTCTTTCAGCTCTTGTTTTTAAGGTTTTTTATGCTGAACCAAAGCAGTGTGTAACTTAAGGCCAATTATTTAACTGTACTGGAACAAGACCCAAATCCTGTCATTCACAAGTTTTTCCAGGTGATTCGTGGAAATGGACACTATTCCTAGCCTTGTGTCATTACTTGGAACTGTTTTCTTTGATCTCTTTTGACAGTTCTTTCTTAAACTTTGGATATTTTCCTCACTTTAATATACTTTACCCTCAGTGAGAACACTGTAGACCTCCAGGGTTCTCTTTCCTCAAATTTTTTCTCTCCACTGTGAAATCTAGTTACGTTGGTTTCCCTAAGAACTCAATTTACACTCGGTAAACTGTATATGTCCATTAGGATACTTCCAGGTTTACCTTTACCTTACCTTTGCCACTTCCTGTAAGCTCATTCAAGACAGTAGATCATGGCAAACACAGGCTCTTTTCCTTTGATTTGTGTATCTTAGTTTTGCAAGGATGTCCTTGTTTTCTGTTTAGTACCTTGAAAACCACTGTTTCTTAGAATTTGTCCATTTTTTAAATTTTTTCCAGGTGGGAAGATAAATCCATTTCTCTGCTATTTCATGATGGTTGGAAGCATATATTTGGAACTAAAATTTGAATTTAATATAATTAATTTAAATTTAAGTGGTCACATGCAGTTAGTGGCCATCATGTTAAATAGAGCAATTTACAGGATGAAATGAAGTGACCTGAGGTATAACAGCATTTGGTTTGGCTTTAGGAGACATATTGGATGGTACATTGGACAGCTCTGGGGCCTTCCCTTCCTCAGCCAGTGGTTCTGAGAATAAGAGCATCTTTAAGACTTTATCTAATATTGACTGCTTGCTGCTGAGATAAAGCCCTCTTCTCCTTCACAAATTCCTACTGTACCGAGAGCACTAGTTTGCAAAAATCTGGCTTTTTTTCCTCTGCTCCAATAGTATCATTTCTAAACTAGGCTGTGCTTCTTTGGTTTTAAAATCCTGAGTAGAATTCCCTGAATGGAAGCACACAGTAAATGCTACCAACTGGGAGGTCAGTACACTCTCACTTCGACTTTATGTTTATTAAATTAAAATTCATTTCTCTTCCACATGAGTAGTTAAAAACTGACATTATTAAATGAGAACCTGAGCATTTTTCATATTTATAAATACTATTTGCCCCAGGTAATTTAAAGCTAAACAAACAAACTAACTAACAAAAAAGAGGTTACTCTGTTTGTTTTTAAAATCAATTTCTGCTTTGGAATTGACGTAGCACTTAAATATTTAATTAATTTCAAATAATCATAGGTTGTTTGAAGATTTACATTGTTAAGTTTTAAAGCATTAATGTTAAAAGGACATTATGTATTTTCTTGTGGTAACTTCTCTGAATCATAAATCTAGTAATAGATTTTTTTTACAACTGAGTTTACTGAAAAGAAGAATTTTATTTTTCTGGTACCTACACCAAAAGACAAATATACTTCAGTCTGATTTATTTCACCCTAAAATTACTTACTTATTGATGATCTATTATGTTCCAGGCATAGGAGATAAAACAATGAACAAAACAGACAAAAAGTTCTCACTTAAGATTCTATTTTAATTGAGATGCATAATAAATAAATATAATAAATAAGTAAAACACATATCATGTGACATGGTGGTGGATAGTATGAAGTTAGAGCAGGAATATCCTTAAATTTCTACTGTTAATATATCATTACTCTATAATTTGTAAATTTCTCAAGAACAGATCTGCCTTTTCTATTTTGCACTTCCCCATTCCTAGTATAGTAGAAGCAAATTAAATACTTGTCAATATATTGATTTATTTCCAAAGAGTTTTACAGAAGTCATTACAGCGTACTCTAAAGAGCTCTTTTGCAAATTATATTTAATTACATTCCCACCTTATTAATGAAAGAAAAATGGCAACTTAAGCAACACTGGGTAAAATGGTGAGTATTTCATTTGCCAGAAGGATCACCCAAGTTTTTTTAAAATAGTCCATGAAAGATACATTGTCTACTTTCTCCTTTCACTTGACAGTATTTTAATCTGTACAAAAACTGCAGGACACTGACTGAGCAGTGATAAATGTGGTCTAAAGCACATAATACCGAGTGCCGGGTGCAAGATGAGGACATTCATTATGTGCCCCTCTCTGTGGGTCGGTGAACAAATCCCTGGGTCCCCACTGTTCCCAATGGGAGAAGACATACTTTCCTCTTTCAAAGTGCAGCAAGATGACTGTCTAAATTTTCATGGTATCTGCAAATTGCCCACAGAACTGTGCTTTACAAGACATCTACGTTCTGCTGCTAGGTTCCAGTTTCATTTAGCTGCTTTCTTTTCCTCAGTTCTCTAAGCCCTAGCCTATCCTCTGACGTTCTAAATTTGCTCTTTTCACTGCCTGAAATGCTCTTCCCTGAGTTCGGCAAGAACTCGCGGTTATTCTTTAGCTCTGAGCTCACAAACCGCCTCCGCAAGGTGATCCTCATGGACCACTGTTATTTAGCGATGCGCTCCTCGCCCTACAACAACCTGCAAATTGCTGTCCTGTCACCTCATTATTTCTTTAATAGCATTTATCCCAATCTAGCCTAGCAGAGGTCTGGCACTTGGTAAAAATGTGTGAGTGAATGAAAAACAACTTATTGTAAAAAGAGTCACATGCTGTTTACCAGCATTATTTACCGTTCCATCAGGAAAGGATGCATGGAACCACTCGCGCCTGTTGATTCTCAGTAATTTATAATTTCAATAATTATTATTGTTTTCTTGAACAAATAGGTATAAGAAAATTAAAATGAGAAATGGCCTATTGATCCATAGCCTTGTCTTGTCTTATTTTTATTCCTTAAATAGTCTGAGTTTCCCTTGATAAACTTCTTGCTATCACTCAGCTTTGTGGTTTTAACCCCGATTAAACTCATTTAGCCTTTCAATCACTAGGCAATCGTCCTGCAAGTCAGAATCTTTCATCTGTGCTGTGCTTTAACGTACAGAAAATGTGCGTTTTTATAGTTGCTCTGTGTTTTGGGCACAATAATCTCCACTGTATAAACCAGTAAGGGGGGCTTTTTGTTGTTAGAAACGTCATTTTAGTGCTCCTAGGCTAGCTGCTACAAAGAGTATCATGGAAGACAGTACAAATGTACATCCTGTACAGATGTTAGACATGCCTTGCAGGTGACCCAGCAATACTGCGTGTGCTTGTATGCTGCATACTAAATCTCTCCACGCATCAGAACTGAACACGGAGAGTGACTTGTCTGGTTAAAAGTGCCATAGGAACTTGGTACTATTGCTGATATAAGAAAAAGACAAGAAAGAAGACCAATTTATTTCCATGCTCTTGCTAAGTAGCAGATGTTTTCTGTACAAAAGTCAATTATAGGAATGTGCTTTATTTGTATAGCATGATGTGGTTCCTTACAAAAACAAAGTTTGGTTCAAAAATTTTTAAAATAATTTCATTGATACATTTTACATATACATAATGTTAACATTCATCATAGGGAATTTGTACCTGTGCATAATATATCTTGATTCTTCTCTTTTCCCCTTTCCTTCCCTCCCTACAACCCTTCCTCCTCTCTTTATTTACAAAAGCTTTGTTTCCATTTTTCCTTCTATTTTCTTTTTCCTTTTCCTTTACTCTCCCACCGAGTTCCCCTTCCCATTTAAACATGATCTTCCTAGTTCACACTTCCTATTTTAGTCTTTATTTACACTTTCAATTTCTCACATCAGAGAAACTATGTGATATTTGAACACTGCTGTCTGATTTATTTAATTTAACATTATGGCTTCAAGATACATCCAGGTAGCTAGAAATGTCTCGTTTATTCTTCTTTATGGCACAGTAGTATTCCATTGTATAAAAAACACACATTTCTTTATCCATTTGTTGGTTGATGAGCATTTGGGCTGTTTCCATTGTCTATTACAAACTATGCTGCTATTTATGCATGGGTGTGCGTATATCACTGGGGTATGATTCTTTTAATTCCTTTTTTTCTTTTTTTTAAATTTTATTTTAAAGACAAAACAAATATAAAAAAGAGATGCTTTAATTCTTTTAGGAAGATACCAAGAAGGGGGATAGCTGGGTCAAGTGGAACCTCCACACTGATTTCAACTGGGGTTGCTCCAGTGTATACTCCCACCCACAGTAGAGAGTGTTCCTTTTCCCCCACAGCCCTGCCAGCATTTGTCATTGGTTGATTTCTTGATAACAGCCATTTTTTCTGGGGTGAGAGGGAATCTCAGTATTGTTTTAATTTCTATTTCTCAAATTACCAGTGAAGTTGAACAGTTTTTCATATATTTATTTGCCATTTGCATTTCTTCATCTGAGAAGTGTCCCTTTATTTTGGATGCCCGTTTTTTGATTTGGTCTTTAAACTGAGGGAGTTGATTATTTTGGGGGCTTTATATATTCTAGATTTTAGTTCTGAGGAACAGCTAGAAACTTTTTTCCTACTCTGTGTGTTTTCTCTTCACTCTGTTGGTCATTTCTTTTGCTGTAAAAAGCTTTTTAATAAGAAGAGATCCCTGTTGTTTGTGACATACCCCATGTAACTGGAGTTTTGTTCATAAAGTTTTTGCCCCCACCTATGTCTTTAAGAGTTCTACCTATTCTATTTTCCAGCAGATTTAGCGATTATGTTCTAATATGTAGATCTCTGATCCATTTTGATTTTACTTTAGTGTATGGTGAGAGACATGGGTCTAGTTTTAGTCGTTGGCACTTGGAAAGCCAGTTTTTCCAGCACCATTTATTAAAGAGGCTATCTTTCTTCCAGCGAACATGTTTGACCCCTTTGTCAAAGAGAAGGTGGCTGAGTCTGTTTGGAGTTGTTTTTGCATCTTCTAGTCTGTTTCACTGATTGCTGGGTCTGTCTTTTTTTTTTGCCCGTACCATGATGTTTTATCACTGTTACTTTATAGTATAATTTTAAGTCAGGGATTGTGATGCCTCCTACCTTCACTTTGTGGCCCAGAACTGATTTTGCTATTCTAGGTCTCTTCTGGTTCCAAATGAATTTTAGGATTGTTTTTCTCTAATTCTGTGAGTTATGCTATTAGTGTTATGATCAGGATTGCATTAGATCTGTGCAACAATTTGGGAAGTATGGCCATTTTCAGTGCAGTGGTTCTTTCTACTCAAGAACAAGGGATATCTTTCCATTTTCTAATGCCTCTTCCATATCTTTTTTCAGAGTATGGTAGTTTTCAACGTAAAGGTCTTTTACTTCCTTCATTAGGTTGATTCCTAAGTACATTATTTTTGGGTATGTTATTGTGAAAATGTTGTTTCCCTAATTTCTCTCTTAGTGAGTTTGTTATTTGTGTAGAGGAAAGCTATTGATTTTTGATTGCTGACTTTTTTATCCTGCTATGCTACCAAAGTTTATTATTAAATCTAGAAGCTTTTTGGCTCTGCAAATATTGATAATTTAATTTCTTTCTTTCCTGTCCATATTCCTTTTATTTTTCTCTCTCGTCTAATTGCTCTTGCTTGGCTAAACTATATTGATTAGGAGGGGTGATAGTGGACATTCTTGTCTTCTTCCTAATTTTAGAATGAAATTTTTCAGGTTTTGACCATTTAGTATGATGTTGACAGTTCATTTGCCATAAATGGCTTTTATCAGATTGAGATAAAGACCATCCACTACAATTTTCTGTAGGTATTTTTATCATAAATGGTATTGGATTTTGTCAAAGGCTTTTTCTGCATCTATTGAAATGATCATGTGATTTTTATCTTTGGCTCTGTTAGTATGGTATATTATTACATTTATTGATTTGTGCATGTTGAATCATCCCTGCATCCTTGGAATAAATCCTATTTGGTCATGATATATAATCTTCTTGATATTTTTCTGAAATTCTGTTTGCCAGTATTTTATTGATGATTTCTACCTCTATGTTGTAATTGTTGATTGACTGTGTCAATTTAGCTTCACTAAATTGGCTCAGCAATTTTTTGCCCTAGGATGTAGAGGATCTGCCCTAGGGTGGCTCATCACCTGGAGGATATAAAATGGAAATGAGAAAGAACTGACTTGCTTCTGTTCTTTGGAGGAGCTCCAGTCTTTGCCTTCAGCTGTCATCTCCTGGCTTCTAGCGTAGAGTCCTTAGGCTTCTACCTTGGATCCTTCAGCCTTCAGGTGTAGCCTCTTCAGCCTTCCAGCTGAAGTCTGTTAACTCTCCATCATAGACTCTTCAGCCATCCACTGCAGACCCATCGGCCTCCTGACATGGACTTGCATAGCAGACTGCACTGAACTCCAGACCTTGGACTGAAACATTTGTCTCCAGTGTGCAGACACTCTGCAGGCTTCCTCATCTAATTCTGCGGGTAGCCATCATAAGCCAATCTTGTAATTTCTTACACATTTGTATATCTTGTGTTATATCTGTTTCTGTAATAAAATCCTAACTGATACAAATGTTTAAGGAGAGATTGGCCTGCAGTTCTCTTTTTTGGTTGCATCTTTCTCTGTTTTTGGTATCAGGATAATGTTTGCTTCTAGGAATGAGTTAGGGAGTATTGTTTCCCTTTCAATTTCATTAAAGAGTAGTGGCATTACATCTTCTCTTTCTTCAAAATTTATCCAAGGAATCATGAATATATTTTCATTGAAAAAAAATTCAAGCAATACAGAAACAATGGTTTCCTCTGGGTAAAGAAGGGGAAACTTGGAATGAAGGGTAAGATGTGATTAAAGGAAGTTTTTAATTTTGCCTTATATTCACATTCTGATGCTTATTCTTCCATAGCTTTATATAAGCAAATTTATACATAGATACACAGACAAAAAATAAGGACAAGTTTCTTTAGCAAGTGGAATAATACCAAATACACTGTTCAGCATCTTTTTAAATCAGTGTATCATGAAAATATTCCTAAGCCATTAGAAAATAGATATACTATGTTAAAAATTGCATAGGTAAGTGATATTCCAGAATATGATATGGTTTAATTAATCATTTTCTTACATACAAATGTTTGTCTGGAGTTTGTTGATACAACAGTGTTGCAATAAACATCCTTGCAGATGTACAGCATTCAGAATTTCTTTCAGGACAGAAACCTGGAATGGAAGTTGCTGAGACAGACTTTGGATAAATTCTTAGAGACTCAGATTCTTTTTCTTGTGAAATGATTTTATTATTATCAATCTATTGTCTTTTTGAGCATTTAAAATTAAAAGTTTAAATTATAAATGCAAGTTCATTTCCTTTACCTAAACCTTTTTAAAAAAATTATTTAAAATTCTCTTGCCTCTTATGGACCCAGGTAACCAGAGCATCTGCAGAGAGTAAATCTGAATTTTCCCAGAAATTCCGAGCTTCTGCAGTCTGTCCTGTCTCATCCTCTCACAGCTCTGGAAAGTTGCTTGTGCACCAGTTATGGATAATGCTTTAAGCTCAACATTGATCTTTCCACCCACTAGGTAAAGAAAGTTCCAGAAAATATATTTATACTACTTCATACTCTTTAAATTCACTTCCATTCCCACATATGAATCTCAGTATGATTTGTTTTTGGTGTTCTGCTTTCTGGGCAGGCACTGCACCACTAAGCTACACCCCCAACCCCTTGGGATGATTTCTATTTCTCCATATTCTCTTAACTGCTATAATAAGGAGTTTGATGTCAGGAGAATAAGATTTTTTTTAAAAAAAGTAAATTCCTCTCCTCTGCTTCCATTCCATTCTGCTTCCCTAGAGAAGTGCAGAGTACTCTGAAGAATGTGCAAGTTCTGTATGCTTCCATCTTCTGGAATTGCTGGCAAGTGAAAATCCAAGATAAGGTGACAGCTAGGGCTGGGCCAGAGCTGAGTCTAAGAGCCAAGTGCCATGTGGGACAATGTGGTTTTGCACAGATGTGTTGATCTTAAAGGCCAATTTTAATGCTTTAGACATTTTCTCCAGCTTCTCTGGAACTCACAGGTGCAGGTTGAGGAGGGACACAAGATGAGGGACATGGGCAGGGCTGGTTGGTGTGCTGAGGGTTGTCAGTGAAAAGAATAGCTGGGTTTGGCTACTTGTTTGGTTGCTTCAAGCCCTGGTATGCACCATTCTCAAGGCTAAAGGCAGATCCAGTGGAAGGATTAGTTTGTAGTTCTTTGGTTATATTGCCTTTGTAACATTCCTATAAATTAATCCTTTTAAACCCTTCTGTTAAATGTGAGCTTACATGACATAATTTTCTGCTTAAAATTTTTCTCTTCCTTGAAATCCATCATATTCTTGATTAATCATTATTTCAGTGGTTGAAGTCTTTTAGCATTTTATGCATGTTTTGAAGAGAATGGATAAAGAAAAGCTTGAGACCACCACAGATTATTTGACACCATCCCAACTAAAGCTATGACTAGACTTGTGGAGTTGACACACCTCAGAAAGCTGACTACCATTTCCAGAGGTAGGCACAGCCTTAGGTAGTGAATGTTAGCCAGCAGGCTAAGTAAATCCTGATCCTTTCCTTTATGAGACTATTAAAGGGACTATTTAAGCTGTTGTTGAGGAGTTGTAATATTAGTACCTACTTTTAGCCTTGAATCTTCATATGATTGCAGTTTTCTCCTCACTTTTCTGTTCAATTGTCTGAGCAGGTTACTGCTATCTGCATAAGATTCCACAGGGCTGAAATGCCTTGCCCTATTCCTAACAAACATTAGGTGTGTTTAATCGACCCTTCTTAATATAAGGAATGAGGAAGAGGAAACATGATGGATCCAGCATTAGATTTGTGATCTCTCAGTTCTTGCCTTAAAACCTCTGCAAGTGAGTCCATGCTGTTCATTATGCGCCCCAAGGAACATCATGAGCTGTTCTTTGGGGCCAGATTTTCATCCTACGATTCTCTGAGAATAGTTCCCATATTGTGGAAGAGATGAGTATCTGGTCCAATGAGTCAAGAGGGACACAAGCACAATCTATTTGGGGAAAAAAGATACGGTCTGGTGGCCAAAGAATGAGAATCCAGTTTAACCTGGTTATGGCTCTTAACTTCATGCCTCAGGAATCCCATTTTGCCTTATGTTACAAAAGACATGGGAAATGTTACACCTGCCTAAGTGCTAAGTTGTTTCCAAAATTTACACCTTCAGTGTGCTTTAGAGTTGAATTCAAAGCATGGAATAACATGGTCACAAAGTGCTGATGTCTGTCTTTGGCTTCGTGACTGAATTTAGAAAACCTGGAGCTTTTTTACATTTTGTTTCTATGCTACATGCTACTCCTCTGCATAGCATTCTGATCATACAAATTAAGGGAAAAAAGACCTCTCAGCATTATCCTTGACTCTTTTGCCTTTTTCATCCCAGGAAAACAAAGCTTCAGGATCCTTCTGTTCCTCTCTCCTTCTTGTCACATTGCAGTATCTGTTTCACACCAGACCTTACATTTAGAAAATTCTCACACTTTCTTTCCAATAATAACTCTTATTACCTCTCATCTTCTTATCTTAGTTCACTTTTTAAATTTCCTTCACTTTTTAAAAACCATTGAAAACATTTACACATATGGACTTGGGCATGATTTCATCCATAGGTCATGACCAAAAAATCTCTTTCTTTTGGCACTGTTATGGTTTGTGTCTAGATGTTCCCCTAAAACCTCATGCAGTCATGGGGCAGCCTTCTAGAGTTTTTGATTGATCCATAGTCCAAAGGTGGGATTATGGGTGTGAGTGCTACACTTGCCCTGGGGCAGGTAGTTTGCATACAATGTAAGGAGGGGAAGAGGCTGTTTACTGCCTCTCCTCCCCTTTGCTCTTACTGCTTTTGCTGTCTTCTGCTACCATGAATTGTTGCCCTCTGCCATGTGCCACTCTGCCTTGGAGTAAGCCAAGTATGGACTGAAACCTCCACAAACTGTGAGCTCAATAAACCTTTCCTTCCTTAATTTTGAGCATCAGGTATTTTGTCTCAGCAATGAGAGAAAAGTAACCAAGACAGGCACCTAGCATACCACACCATATACTACATGTTCTATGAATATTTTGAAAAAAGATGAATAAATGGCTGGTCTTTCACAAAATAACTTGATTATACAAATTTGAAATGTGACTAGTGGGTGTGTATTTATCAGGATAACAATGCAATATCGAGATTACATAGGACCCTACTATGTGAGGAACACGCTGTTTCTTCTGTCTGGAATGCTCTCATCTCCCACCCCGCAGAGTTTTTCTCAATTCTTTATCCCTGATTATCTCATTTTAGTCCTTTGGGACCTGGTTTAGGGGGGTCTACCCCCAGCGAGGTCTGCCTGAGCATGGAAAGCAGAGTGAGGGCTTCTGCACTTCAAGAGAACAGCCAGAATATCTCTGTTGAACCCTTGTCTTAGGGACTGATATTAATTCCTGCCCCTATTCCCTACTTCCAGTAGATGGAGTTTTTTTCATTAGTTCTCTGGTGCCTAGACAAGGTCCTGGAACTTGGAAGGCAAACAGTGTATGTTTGTGGAATGAACAGATATAGTTGGTTTAGAAAATTTCAGAAATATGAGTGAGAAGTGGGCTGGAAGCCTTTCAAAAGAAGGCAAGTGAGACCAAGTCTGAAGACCTCATGAATTTTCAAGAGATGAGCAAGGTGCTCTCCAATCCAGCAACCAAGGAGCGAAGCCTGAGAAGAGCATAGCCCATTTCTCCAGCTTGCACTAGCATATACAATCTGACATTTCTCCTCCACCATGTTTTCTGTTCCCACCACATACTGTAGCATGGAATTTCCCTCTTGTCAGTCTGTTTGGGATACAACAGCAGAACACCATGTTGGGTGTCTTATAAGCAACCCTAATCGCTCACAGTTCTGGAAGCTGAGAAGACCAAGATCAAGATGCCACTGGATTTGAGCCAGTCCCTCACCCCATCCTCACATGCTAGAATGGGTTAAGGAGATACTGGGTTCCTCTTTTATAAGGACATTAATTCCATTCATTAAGGCTCCACCCCAGTGACCTTTCAAAAGGCCCATCTTCAAGTACTGTTACCCTGGGGACAAGGGCTTAACACATGGATTTTCAGGAAGACACACATAACCTACAGTGCTTCTCTTCCTTGCTTGTGTGTGGTCCACTGTGTATTAACACGCAGGAAAGGGTAGTGTCTCAGAATTATGTTTATAAGTGACACTGTGGGCCAAAGGATCAGGAAGGAAAGGCCTGTTCTGTTCTGGCCAGTGTTTTCCGATGGTTTCTTTCAGGGAAGGTAGGCTATCCGTCATGGGTGGTCTATACTCCAGAGCAGATTTTTTTGGGCTGTGACTCTAGCTATTCTTACCATAAATATTTTCTAATTAAAGACTACAGATCTTGTACTTTGAAAGGTTCATTTTTAGGGAAGTATGTTTTACGTATAGCCTGGCAGGGCTGCCTTTTGACATCTTTCTTTCACCATTTTCTTTCCTTATGAGTCAAAGTGCTGTGTATCCCTGCTAGCCCCTCAAGGCCAGGCTTGTTATCACATGCCCGCTCTGCTTTCCCAAAATCCTTGCTCGGCTGTGAGGTACAGCAGTCAAGAGAAAGGCTGTATTGGCTTCATCAGGAATCTCATCACTTTGCTATTCAGAGTGCGTCTTCTTTTGAGTTAATGCATAACTTAAATTTTTTTTATCTCATCTGTACATTAATTAGCTGCCTGTTTTCAAAAGCTTTAAATGACAGCAGCTGAGGTATCCTGTCCTCTGTGACAGGCCTCTTAGAGAGCAAACACTCCGAAGCTTGTTTTGGAGCCCCATTGATTTTTCTGACTTTTTTTTAAAAAAATGAAATTTCCTCCTTTTCAGAGGGCTTGAAAAAGTTAAAAGCAGATGCCCAGAGACACACTGACAATTGGATTTAAATTTTTAAAAAGCATCACAAATCTTCTAAGACTCAAATCTGACTTTAAATGAGAAGATGCTAACTTTTCATAAACCATGTTTCTGGTCCCTAGTCACGCTCAAAAAAATTTGCATTAAAGAATACAAAGCTAAATAAGAAGCCATGAAAATAATCAATTCCCTTTCAACCTACATTCTTGCTCCTGGTGTGAGGCCCTGGGCTTCCTTTGTAGGGCTAGATTCCCAGTAGTGCAGTCAGTCTGGTCTTCATTAACTCAGAAAGATCATTGTCTGGGACTCATCCTACACTCCTAGTCTGCCATCACACCAGGAAAACTGATAGTGCTTAAGAATGTTCAGGTTTGCATATCCAACTGTTCAGCCAGGTAGTGAATTTATGTGTAGGGATAAGGATTTGATCTCTAAGTCAGAAATTCCCTAGTGGGCCCAGGGATGGTAGCACTCTGTGTGTGTGTGTGTGTGTGTGTGTGTGTGTGTGTGTGTGTATAAGGGAGTGGTACAAGTGTGATTCACAACTTTCAGAGAGCTTGGTGGAAAGAGCTCATTTGAGTGAACTGCAATTACACGGGCTAGCTACATAATGTGTCTCTTGACTGTGGGCTACAATTCTATTTGGAGAAGCACAGGATAGAAGGAATGAATGCACTTTAGAACCAAAAAGATTTGGATTTCACTTGCAGCTAAGTCACTTTCTCCTTATGAAGAAGAATATGATCTTGTGAAAATTCTTAACCCCTCTGATTCTAAGTAGCCCCACTGAGGAAGTGGGGATAATGCCCATCTGGTTGACGTGTTTTCAGATCAAACAGAATTGGATTTGTAGATTGTCAGGAACGTAGTAGCCATAAATAAGTGGAAATTATTATGATTTTGATGAACATTTTTCTAAATAGGACAGTAATGTGTCACATTCTGCTCAAAAGTATCAAAAGCATACAGCACTACTTTTTATTGTTTTTTCTGTGCTGGATACTATGGAAAGGAACTTTTATAAATTATCCCATTTAATCCTCATACAACTCTCAGAACATAGGCACTAGTTTTAATCTCCATTTTACAGAGGAGAAAATAAAGTCTTGGGAAGATTTATAGTTTTCACACATAGTAAATGGTGAAGTTGATATTCAAATCCAGCAAGTCTGACTTTAGAACCTTTCCTCTGAACTAGTAAAATTAATTGTTTGAAGAGTTATAATACATATCTTTGGAAAATTATAGAAAAAGAGGAAGGGGAGAGAAGGAGGGAGGGAAGAAAGGAAAAAGGGAAGAGAAAGTAATTATTTCTTAAAATACAAAGTTTTCTATTTAGATTATTTTAGAACATGGATTCTACAAAGGAAAAAAAAAATGAAATTGCTTGTAGGCAATGAAAATGTAGTAAATGGTCACTTTAGAGAAAGAGCAAAAACGCTCTTGCCTTTAGAACAGTTTCATAGCTAGCTGTGAGAGAAAACTCAGAACTATAAAATAGGCTTCTATGTTCCTGACTGGTTCTCTGGACTTGAAGGTCATTTGTCAGTCATTTGAGCCACTATGTGATATGTAATATTCTCAGCTATAGTATTATTACAAATCTATACTATTACGTTATCAGAACCAAAATGCAAAAAGTGGGCATTATTATAAATTTTCCATCAAATTCATCAAAGTATTGGTTATATAGAGTATATTGTATTCATTTAAATTATGGATTTTATGTCTTGATAGTTGTATACACCAGCTACTATCAAAATCAAAAGTCTACAGTGCTACCATCACTTTAAAAATAGTTCTTGTGTTCCTTGACAGTCCATTCCTCCCTTGAACCCTGATCACAGGCAACTACAGTTCTACTCCCTGTTTCTATAAGTTAGCTTGTGTTTCCTAAAATTTTATGAAAATTGGGTCATATGGTAAACATTTATTTTTCCCAGGCTTCTTTTACTCAACCTACAGAGTGATTTTTGAATGTCACTTTTGTTATTACATGTAACAAGAATTCATTGCTTGCTGTTGTTGAGTAGCATTCCATCAGGTGGATGTATATTATCTTGTTCATCTGTGGTTGGCTATTTGGTTTGCTTAGTATTTTGCTAGGATGAATATTCCTGAACATTCATATACACATTTTTGTACTGCTTTTTGTCTTTGTTTCTCTTGGGTAAATATCCCAGGAGTGAGTGATAAGTTAGGGTTTTAAAAAACACTTTAAGAGATTTCAAAGGGTTTTATCATTTTATATTTCTGCTCAAAGTATATGGGAGTCCAATTTGCTTCACATCTTCTTCAATACTTGATATTATCAGTCATTTTCATTTAAGTGTCTCTAGTCTATATGAAAGGCATCTCATTGTGATTTTAGTTTAAATTTCCCAAATGACTGATGATATGGACAATCTATTTTTGTGCTTATCAGACACTTATACACCTTCTTTGCAGGTGTCTATTTAACTCTTTTGGGCATGTAAAAACTAAATTGCCTTCTTTATATATTCTGGATACAAGGCCTTCAAATGTAAATGTGTATATATAATTTTTTTCTCCTAATTTGTGCCTCTATTTTCATCCTTAATAGTGCCCACACTTAAATGTGAGTTATTAATTTTGATAAAGGCTCGTTTAACTTTCCTTTTTGTTTTGTTTCTGTTTTTCTTCTGGTGCTAGGAACTGAACTCACGACCTTGCGCTTGCCAGGCAGGCACTGTGCCGCTGAGCTAAATCCCCAGCCCCATAACTTTGCTTTTATAGTTCATACTTTCTATATTCACTTTTTGGTGATACTTTCTATATTCTAAGAAATATTTGTCTACTTCAAGATCACAAACAGTTTCTCCTTTGTTTTCATCTAGAAGTTTTATAGCTTTATCTTTTAAAGTTTATGATTTATTTTGATTTAGTTTTTACATATGCTGTAAAATATAACAGATATTTAGTGTTGTATAAAAATTACTCCAAGATATAGCAGCTAAAGAACAAAGACTTATTGTTTCACACAGTTCCTAAGAGTCAGGGACCTGGGAGTGGCTTTGCTGGACTTTTCTGAGTCAGGGTCTTGTGGGCTTGCAGCAAACTCTTGGACAATGTTCTGGTCCTCAGAAGTCTGACCAGGGCTGAAGGATTCACTTGGAGAATGACTCACTCCTATGGCTGTTGGCCGAAATCCCCAGTTTCTTAACATTTCTACAGGGCTGAGTGTCCTTATAACTTTGCTTCTTGCATCCCAAGAACAAATGATCTTAGTAAGAATTAGTGGGGAAGAGGGCTGGGGATATAGCTCAGTGGCATAAGCACCTGCCCGGCAAGCACAAGATCCTGAGTTCAATTCCTGGTACCAATAAATAAATAAAATAAAGAAGAATTAGTGAGGAGGAAACTAAGGTTTCCTTTATAACCCAGTGTCCAAAGCAACTCACTATCATTTCTACATATATTATTCATTAGAAATAAGTCTCTAAGTCCAGCCAGTCCAGACTCAGTGGAAAAGGGAAGAATTTATACTGTTGTAAAGGAGAAAGATCAAAGAATTTTTGGACAAATTTTGAACCACAATGGGAGATAAAGTTCAACATTTATTTCTTTCCTACAGAATATCCAGTTGTCCTATTATCTTTTGTTAAAATGTTCCTTTCTCTGTGTTCGATATTATTAGTTCTACTTTCTTTTTCAGATGAGTATCATTGTTATACGTCAAAAGCAAACTGAATTTTTAAAAAATTCAAGCCTATAGAAAAGGTTCATTAAAATATACAAATAAAAATTCAAATGATGACATTAATTTCTAATGATATAATTTATGCCAGTTTGCCTTTTCAATTACAATAGTTAATAAAATCTTAGAGCATTAATGTTGGATGAAATCTAAGATACTAAGTAATTTATCTCAGTTGTTTTTGGAGTATAGAAGCAGAAGCATTGGGAAATTAAATAAATGGCTCAGAACACAATATAATATAGAGGCAGATCTGAGAATATTTTCTCTCTTGATCTAATAACACTTGTGTTATATCAAAGGTTGAAAAGTCATTCATATGAAATATGATCCTGGTCACTGAAGCTATCATGTCAAAGACCACAGTGGGTACTTCTAAATCTTACTACATTTCTGTGAAGATCAGTCTTATTCCCTTCATTTTTTTCCTTATTCCTTATTCTTTCTGTTTCTTTCATTCATCCTTATATATGAATTTTTACATACTCATTGTTTTATTCACAGAAATGTGCCAAATGTCTGTATAGATGAACCATTGGTCGAAATGCTCAGGACATAATTATTAGAACAATCTCATTGCCATAGAGAAACACAGAGTCTATCTAATTTGTGAGCACCAAAATATTTCATTCTGTGAAATAAGCTTTTGGGTTCAATGTCTTTGGTCTATCAGATCATCATGTAGAAATCAAAACTTTTGAGAAAAACATGATTTCCTAGAATCACAGGGACTACAAATGCTTGCCAAAACTCCAGAAAGCAAACTACAGAAAGATCCAGGCTTTCTATCTCCCGGGTGGGTTTTCTTTCAGCTTTTACCATCATCATTATTTCTAAAGCAATCTGTAAGAAAATGCAGGACTTTAGGGAACCAGTTGCAGAATGTTTCCCTGTTAGCTTCCTTAACTGGGGTCTGTATGTGTTGAGTGCTTGAGTATACTCTAGATATTTGAGTGGAAAATTGATGACTTACCCTGAAATGAAGGTACTTTGGCAGAGCACAAGATAAGATTTGCTCTTCTTCACAATGACCGCTTACTTCCTCCGGAAAACTGTACTGTTTGAAGCTTTATTACATGCCTTTTAGGGTTCAGTCATTGACGAAGCATAGAGGGGAGAAAGGTTTAAGATACACCACTGTGGCACCAGCTTTTCACTACGCCCTTCCACCCAGGCTCTTCTGCAAAATTATAGTTGTGCTGTACCCTGGGCAGGCATCCACTAATGAGCCCTCACAGAGCAGTGAGACAGCATTTCTTCTTTTAGGAAATAAAGTAAAGAAAGACTTTTAGGAAATATCACTCTTGGTCTCAGAGAAAAGAACTCTGTGTCCACAACTGGTGCAGTCCAGTACGGGTGAAAATTCTCCTAAATGCAGCTGCCATTTTGTTGAGGCAGCCACCTTGCAATAAATACCAACGTCAGCCGGATGGTGGGCCAATAGTAGAAGCTGCTTGAGGGAGGCTGTGGATAGATGGTGAAAAATTAAAAGTCACTTAGTTAGATTTTTCACCGAATGGAAAGAGACTAGAAACTAGAAAATGGGACTACAGTTTCAGACATGATCTTTGAATTTTTATTAGAGGGTTTGGGGGTACAACTCTACTTTGAAAGGAGGCAGTTTTCCTCTGAGAAGAGTTTTTGATGTCCTGCATTAAAGAACTTTAAAGGTCTATGATTCAGTGAATTAGCCATGGTTCTTAGTTATGAATGGAGACTGACTCTGGCTGGTATAGGAAAGAAAGAAATTTGTCAAATGGATACTGTGTGCTCACAATCAGTGAGAAAACCAGATCTGAGGCCCTGTAGCCATAAATGAGAGCTAAAAATCACTGTGGAAACCAATTAAGTGAAGATACTGCTCTGTAAGTGCTAAACACTGAGTAAGACAGCTTTCACTCCAACACCAGTGATCCTGGACTCAGGATGATCATCACCATGGTCTCCAGAAGATTCCCAGAGTCCTTTGCCTTCATGATTCTCAAGTCAAAGTCTAGGAGTTTGGGTCTGATTGATGGAATCAGCACACGACCATGCTTAATTGTAAGGAATGCTTCACATATTAGTCAATTTTGTGTTACCACAACAAATACCCTAGGCAGCTAACCTTATACACAGGGGAAGTTTATTTAACTTACAGCTTTCTAAATTCAAAGGCATGAGACCTGTATGGGATCAGTTTTGGCAAAGATCTGCCTTATTGTAGTCATATCATATTGTATATCACTGGTGGGAGTTGGGATGAACAAGTGATTATACCTTTAACCAGGAGTAGGCCAAAAGAGATGTGTGTGTGTGTGTTTGTGTGTGTGTGTGTGTGTGTGATGTGTGTGTGTGTGTATCAGGCTAGCTCCTTTTCTAACAGTCTTCCTTCAAGAAATGAAGGAATTGTGTGAGAGTTACCTCTTCAGAGCATGGGTCCTTGGTGACCTAAGGACCACCTTGTAGGCCCATTACAAAAGGTTCTACCTCTTCCTAATAGCATCACCCTGGGAACAAGGCCTTTAAACTATGGACCTTTGGGGGACATTCAACATCCAAACCATAACAGCAGGAAAGTAAGTACTGTACACTATATGGTATTTTTAGCTTTTATGTGTGAGATAAGCACTCCTTCTCCCCAAAACTTAGGGTTAGAGGCTTAGTAAACATAGGAGTGGATGGGATCCTCACTAAACATAGGACAATTCAGAGACTAGAGAATTCCCTTAAGGAAAACAAACCCACTAATTGAAAATTCTATTTTCTGATGATGAGCAAGAGAGGGTAGTGGTCACGTCCAAATGAAGCTGATGACTGGGGGATTAACTGGGAGAAAATCTCTACTCCAGAAAACCTGGGAAGAACAGTCTAGTGTTCAGTGTTGCTCCCCTTTGGCTTCAGTCAGGGTCACTCATTCCAAACACATTATTGCCTGGGCTTCCCTGGGACTAATTAGGTCAAAATCCCTGGGATTGGATTATGTTCTAAAAGCTTATCCCTAGTGGCTTTAATATGTGTCTAGGATTGAGAATCACTCAATTGTATCTAAGGGCACCTGGAGAAAGGGAACAGGTGGACTGTAGAGCTCCTGGTGGCAGGTGCTGAGAGGAAGCATCCCTCCACAGCCATTTTAAGCATGTCTGGCATTTTTCTGATCCAGTGCTGCTGAGTAACAGCAGGAAGCATCTTGTAACTCATTGGCATTTTTAAAGGCCTAACATGATGCACACATGTGACGTTTTATAAAGCCTTAAAAAATACTGTTGCCTGATTAATAAAAGCTCTTTTCTTTAAGCTGTGGAGGAGAGGAGTAGGCTGGTGGTGCCAAGTCAAAGTTCTGGAGAGCCAGGAGGGTGGATCTGGAAACCAAAGCCAGAGCCCACCACCCAGATTCTCATTCATTTATCCCAGCTCTGGTAGTTCTTCTATTTGAATGGGCTAAGTGAATGCAGAGTGAGCCAAGTCTGGAGTTGAGGCTTAGAAAGCTCCAGTCCGCACCTGGGTAAAATTCTTCAAGGAGCCCAGGAAGCCTGCTCAGGACTTTCAGAGGGAGGAGAGGTCTTTGGGTGGGATGCTGTTGTGAATCACACAGGTGTCCCAGCCCAGTGAAGCCCTTGGGCCAGCTAGGAAAGACCTGGGACATCAAACACCTTTAGATTTGTCTAGGAACCCTGTAATAATACAATTAGCAGGTGTAACAAAATACCATCGATAAACAACAGACATTTATTTCTCACAGTTCTGGACTCTGGAATGTTCCTGTTCAAGGTCTGTGAGAGAGAATGTCTGGTGAAGTCTCTCTTCCTGGTTGCTAGATGGTGTCTTCTCCTGAGTCCTCATATGGGGAAAGAAGCAAACAAGCTCCTTTCAGCCTTTTTATAAGGACATTGGTCCCACCTGTGAAAGTTTTGTCCTCAGGATCTAATCATTTCCCCAAGGGCTCTACTTCTTAATGCCATCACCTTGGTGGTTAGAATTTCAATACCTCGGGCCATAGTAAATAGTACCTGCATAGAACAAGACTTGGAATAAAGTGAATTTCTACAATGCTAACCCCCCTCCCAATTTCAGACTAGATGAAGACGCAGGAAAGTAATTAAGCAAAGAATGTGTATCAGGGAGCCAAGCTTTTAATGAAAAAGTCACCGGCAGGAAGTATCAATGTTTGTTTTTCAGACGTTGTTGGAGCAAGATGTGGGAGGCAGCGAGCACAGTGAGAAGGGTATGAACAATCCGCCCTTGCTAGGTGTGCGCCGTCATCTGTCTCTATTTGCTGGTTATGAACATGACGGATGAAACCACTGCCAGCGAAGCTGCTGTCTCTGCCCTTTGCCTGCCCCTGCAGTGATTTGCATGTAACCTTGCAAAGAAGTCTCTAAAGGGAGCTGTGCTGATCAATGTTTCCCATTCAACGGTCCGTGAAACCATTCCCCACTCCTGGGTCCATTTCCTGTTTAGATCTTCTTTTAAAACGTAAGAAAGTAGTGCTGGAATTAGTAATGACAACAGGGCCTTCCCAAGTGTTGGTGTATGTTCTTTAAGTAAATTATTGGCTGTAAGAGCAATTTAGAAAAAAAATACCTGTAAGAGAATGCATAGAAATGCTTAATAATAATTAGGTTGCTGTAGCAAAGGCTACTGATGATGGCTGTAACTTTTAAATACCTTTTACGGGATAGAAATGATTTCATGAACTGGAGTAGGGGAAATGGACCTTCAAAAGATGGAAGATTTTCTTTGATTTTTACAGTGATAAGGTTTGTATTTAGCATATAACTTAATAAACATTTATTAACTGCCTAGTATGCTATATGTTGTTGCTGCTAAGATGAACGCTTCAAATCATTCTCTTCTCAATTCTTGTAGAACTGATATTTAAAGAGAGAGAGAGAGATGGACAGAGAGAGAGAGGGAGCCATAGACAGTATTTCAATAAAATAGTGCTAGGACTGAGGTAAGTACAGGATGCCTAGGAAGGACAGATATCATGTAAGATGTCTAAGCTGCTATCTTTCCATGCAGGGTGGTGTGTATGCATGTGTTGGAGATGTACAAATCAGAGGTGGCAGCATTTAAGGACTGAGTACTAGCAGAAGATTCTGTATACCAGTCTAAGCGGTTTAGATCCTTCTCAGTACCTTGGAGGATCTAAAACTGCATTTGCATTAGAATTATTTAGGATTTTACCACTCAGAGTCCTCAGACAAACAGCCTAGGTAGAAGCTGGGAGTCTACTAGAAATACAAAATTTCACCATGGCAAGAAAATATATATTTTAATAAGCTGATCTAGATGCTAATTTACATGCATAGTAAAGTTTGAGAAGCACCTAGGGAACTTGAAGAAAATGAAGACACTTTGATTCTTAGATTTTAGTTCAGTAGAACTGTGGCGAAATCCTGAAGCCTGCATTTCTAATAAGCATCCTCAGTAAATCTGTTGCATGTAGCCAAGGTTTTTTGGCTTAAAAAAATCTGTGCCTGAGTCTCACTAGAATGGTTCCATTAGGATCTGGGAGAATGAAACCTAAGCATCGCTCCTTGGAGGATGTGTGGGTACAATCTGGAACCACTTGATTCACAAGACCTTAAGCGAAGTGCCGTGATCACATCTTTACTTTTGATGGATCTTTAATTTTTCAAATCTTTTGAGTCAATATTCCTTGATGATTTTAGATGGAAATAATTATATTATGTAATCCTGAAAATCTTGCCAAAAATATTTATTAATTAAAGGGCAACTAACTTCAAAAAATGATTTGACATATCACCATCATCTGCATTGATACTAATTCTAAAAATACCTCTGAGAACAGTTGGAAAGTATTTCTGAAACTCCTATTACATACATTGGACTTTTGTCTTCTATACTTTACAGTTAAGGTGGCACAAATAGAATTCAGCCAGCTTTAGGTACCATTCATATTTCTTCAAATTTTGTGCAATATGGGAAATGATTCACTCTGGTTTGACTTTAGTTAACTCATCTCTGAAATGAGAATAATAAAACTTTACCATATTGTATGATTATGAGACTAAAATAAAATATTATATGTGGAAGGACATTATTAAATGTACATTTTTCATAAAAGCAAGAATACTAAGCATTATTATATGAAGCAAGCATAGCTTGAAAATTCCATACAAATTCTTAACTCTGATCTTGGCATTAAGATATACACAATGCTTATGATGTATCTCACACTATGCTAAGAACTTAACTGTCTTTCTCAAGGGGGATTTGATAAGAAAGACTTTTTCATCATTTCAGTCTGAGAATATAATTAATTTACCCATGTTCACCAAGTAGGAAGTGATAGAAGGAGGATTTCAACCTAGCTCCATTGGAGTTCAAATCCTATGTATTCAAGCAATTTGCTCTCTAATTTACTTGGGTTTTGTTTGAATTTAAGCCTTTTATTGGGGATGTGTGCACATCACAAAATAATTCCTTACTTGAAATAAATCTTAAGTGGCTCTTTCACATAATATCAACTGAAACAGAAGCTTATATCACAAACTCTGCACCTGAGGATCTAAAAGTCTGCTCTGACCACAGAAAACCTGGGCTAGCCCTGAGACCCAGAAGTATCAGAGGCAAGCAAATGACCTGAGCAACTTTCCACTCTAGCTGATGGTAAATAATCTGAAAGGAATACTATGCTAATTAATTCTTATGACATCATGTACAGGCGGACTTTCTGGCTTGCCTTGAATATTGGCAGAGAAACTGGAGCTTCAAGAACAGGACTCACTACCAGCCAAAGAGTGTGTCTTCATAGCTGGCAGCCAGTCGGGCAAAAATCCTTGAGGACAGTGAGGAACCAGCTTGTCCACTCCCAGTGACCATGTGGAGCCTTTGGCAACAGGTCTGAATAAAACCAGCACATTCTAGGGATGCCTGGAGGTAACTGGAAGTACTTAACTTGACAAATAACACTGCTGACCCTATGTGAAAGAAAATATATTATTCACTCTGCATCCTCCTTCAGACTGCTGCCTGAACGGGTGCTCCAGCAGGTCAGTGTCCACCTTTGGGAGCAACATAGCAGAAATGATGAACACATTCTTGACTAAGGGCAGGAGAGCTGGGGCACATGGGCCTCTGTCACAGTGACAGTATAGTATATATTCTCCTATGACTATGTTAGGAAATAAGCTGGCTGATATTCTTTTTTCTTTTTGGAGTAAATACATTTATTGATACCCATTTTATATATAGTTCAATGAAATAATCTATAAATATAAAAGCAATTTTTCTTTTGGATATCACCATGGTCCATGTAAATACTCAATAGTCAGAGTCACGTACAGGAAGCTCTCCAAGTCACATTGCTAGGTTTACAGACCTGAACGTGTGTTCCATTAAACAGTGGCACTTACGTACTCAAGTGGTTCATTGGCTTTGGAATATGTGACTACTGGGCATGTGGAGTAAAAATAAAGTATAAGTGTAAATCAACAGGAAGGGTGTCAACCATCAACAAAAAGAAATAATTACAAATCAGTAGCATAAGTGAAAAAAGTACCACAGCTGATACTCGGGTCAGAATACTGGAGACGAGTATGTAAGACAACACATGTGTGGCACCGCATGTTCCAACCTCCAGTGGAGCCCACCAGTGTCTTTGGGTCAACAAATAGCAATGTTGATGGAATGTAGACAGTTTAGAATAAAAGCTATGTGGTGGCTGATATCAAGATTAAAGAAAATTAGGCTAAATTCTGATGTTAACTAGCCAGTCAGTAAATCTATGCATTCCAATGGAGCACGCTGCCAACACAGGTATAATTTGGTGGTCCAGAAAGTCTAACATTCATCAGAATCACCTGAACAACCTGGGCTCTGCCCTAGGGTATCTAACTCAGCCGGTCTGGAGTGAGGCCTGATCATGTTGTTTATGTCAAGTTTCCCGGGGATGCTGCTCTGGAAATCACAACTTGAGAGTCATTGATGAGTGGTTACCATGTCCCGATCCCCCAGGGGACTGAAGAACTTATTTCTTCAACTTATGCAGATGCAGTGGCCATAGCCCTTATCCTGTCTGGGAGCCATCTACAGTTGGAAAGGGCCTCTTTGCCTGAGGATGTTCCCTTTCCTGGCAAAGCCCACATGCAGTGACTGGTGGAGGCAGAGGTAGAAAAAGACCCTTCACCCAGGGTGAAGATTCCAAAGGGCCAACCCAGTGTCAGAGTCCTCCTGGGGATGACTAAGTCCCTTGTCATGACTGTACTCCACTCAGGGCTTTCCTCAACCCACACTTCTGGTCACATGGGAGCTCTCCTGTGACCACCATCAGGAAAGGACAGATAACTGACTTGGTTCAACAAGAGATTTACTATCTGTGGTGAGTGGGAACAAGAAGCAGCGCAGTTTCAGGGCTTCCTTATGGGAAATCCAGTGATGAGAGGGAAATCCTTCCAATGGGCAGAGTCCACTGGATAGAGCAAAGCATGTAGCCACACCCATGTCAATGGGCCAGGCTGAGAACTCTGCTTCCATGGGAGGCTCTGCATTGGAGGCAGATGTATCATTTTATGAGAGGAGAATACTAAATAATTGGGAAGAATAATTTGACCTATCATTTGCTGGCTACAGCCCTTGCCTGAAAAACTTTAACAGAGTACAGAAACAGTGGTATAGGTTCATGGAGTGTGTGAGAAGTGCACAGGCAGCATCTAACCCAACCTGAATGAGGAGTAAAGTAAGGACAGCTTTCAGGACATAGTGCCTGAGAGAAAAAAATAGGGTAACACCAGGCAAATGGTGGTGGAAGACAGAAAACTGGGCATGTCAGGAGATAAGGTTAGAAAAACAAAGAAGTGAGTAGAGAAAAAAAGGGAGGTATGGTGAAGCCCTCAAAAAAAGTTTAAATTTATTCTGAGACATTGGACAGATTATGAGCAAGATTGATGATCAGATATAGGTTTAAAGTGGTTATTTGAGTGAGGGTGTTTGGAGAAGATAAATTAGTGAAGAAGCCAAGAGGCAAACTTATAGGCTTTGGCAATGATGCAGAAAAGAGAGAGGAAAGCAGACATCACCTTGAAAAGCTCAGGCTTCCTGAGACAGACAAAATGGGTCTGAATCACAGCTCTGTCACTAGGTGATGGGACCTTCAGGAAGCTAATTTCTCAAAACCTGGGTTTTGACATCTGTAAAATGAGTATAGGACAGCACCTCCTGACAAGTTTGTGAAGACTAAATTAGCAAATGCAAAGAAGATTATTTCAGTGAGTGGAACAAATAGTATTCAAGTGTTAACTGTCATTATTTGCACAGGGGGGAACTAGTGTAGAAGGGGAAAGGCTTGAGAGAAGGAGAGTTGCCACTGCAAACGAAGGTACTTGAAGCACTGAAAAGAGAAGCTAAAAGGTTGTCCAGAGGATGAGCACGTAGGTTCAGTTGGGTCGTGTCTGTAACTTGGCTCTGCTCTTAACATCATCACTCCATTCATCCACCCACCCACTCATCCATCCACCCACCCATCCATCCATCCATTTATACAGCCACCCATCCATCCATCCATCCATCCATCCATCCATCCATCCACCCACCCATCCACCCACCCACCCATCATCCATCCATCCATCCACCCACCCACCCATCATCCATCCATCCATCCATCCATCCATCTTATTCCATCCATCCATCCATCCATCCATCCATCCATCTATCCATCCATCCTTTGATTCAGTGTTTTTCCAAATAACTGATTTGGTTCATCAATAGATTTCCTGTCTGTGGTGAGTGGGAACAAGAAACAGCGCAGTTGCAGGGCTCTCTAGTGGGCAATCCAGTGATGAGGGGGAAATCCTTCCAATGCCAGGCACTGTTCCATGCAGTGGGTCTAGCTGTGTGAAGGACCCAAACTAAGGTGCTAAGTAGTTCTCTCTTAAGACTGTTGGCCTTGTGAAATCAAACCCAGATGTCACTCCATCTGAAAGCCCTTATTCAGCCATGTCTTCATTTTCATCATGTGGAAGCTTTACTATCCCAATTTATGTCTTCTTGACAGTTAGTAGAGAAAAGTGAAGCTAAATATATTTCTCCCTCCTTTTAAAATTGCCTGTGGAAGTGGAAGCTTGTAACTATCTGGGGATGTACAGGTGCTGCTTGGAATTCAAAGCATTTCAGCTGTTTGTACTGAGAGGTTCTTCAAATCTGAAAAGCAAGTGTGGACATATTTGAAAATAAGAGACCTGCTGCTGATCTATAGGCATTTGCAAAGTCCAATTAGTTTAGGTTGTTCATTACTTGTTCATTGTATTCTACATTGCTTTTTGTCTTCAGTCCGTGTAGGCTCCTTGTTCTTTCCTGACTTTTGAGATGTATAGACTATAAATGGGCTGATGCGATCTGCTGTAAAGCATTTCTCATGCTAGCAGAACTTCTTATTCTATACCTGCCTGTTTGGTACTGAAATTTTCCTTCAGGAGCCAGTACTGCTCTCCCTGTTGGCAGAAGTATGGGTTGTTTTAGCTGCACTGCAGGAACCTATGTGATGTTAGTGATATCAAATTTAATTATACTCACTAAAACCTCCAATTACCATGTTATTGGCTGTGAAAATATGCTATTGTTACAACAATTTTGAACCAGTAAAGTGGCTGGAAATGTGGAAAGCAGATCATGTCTGTTTCACTGGGTGAACTTTGGTTGCCCCTAATGAAGAGGATTGGGAGACTAGGTACATATAGGGACTTCTTTAGACTCTGCATGCATCACTGCCTCTGCCTGGGTGGTCCTCTCAGCCTTCTGCCAGCCTTTTAAATCCTGTTTATCTTCCAAGAATTGCTCAATTCCCATCATCTTTCTGTGATTTCTGGAGGTTTCTGTGTTCTGGTCTCTTTCTGCAATAGTCTGTTAGACTTTCTCCATGCTGGAGAGGGGAAGGTAAGAGATGGGGTGGGAAGTCAGAGTGAAATAAAGACCAATTGCATGGGAACAGATAATAGCTACTTATTCAGAGCCTGTATAGCAGACATTCAGTCAATATCACTTGCATTTGGGTAGAGACTCATGGGCAAGAAAAAGAGAGGAAAAACATTAGGATAGAAGCAGGGAAGGCTCAGATGTGTTGGTGGGGAGCTGTGAGGGTGGGGAAGCTGACCATAAGTGGGGTGTCTTATGGGATAGATTAGAGGAGATATTGGGAGTTTCCTGGTTGGTCCTAAGTTGGAACATGGATAAATGTTGGGGAAGCCATCAGTTAGTAATCAAATCCCAGCCATACATAGCTGATTGTTACAGGGTCCACTTGGCTTTCTCAACTCATAAAAGACAGTGGTCTGACTCTGCACAGGTCATAGATAACAGGGATTTTCTGAGCTGGTGATTAGTGGGTTGATTTCCTGAGCAGGTTGCTGCAGAGTGTGGGTCAAGGTTCCATTTTAATATAAGGGATAGCCATTCGCCATTTGTATATTCAGCCTCCCCACATTCAGGAAGCTCCCACAATGGAATGGGTGATAGGGCTGAGGTCAGTAGGAAAAGAAAGGAAGGGATGAAAGGATAGGACTTCACCAACCACGGCAAGGGAGGACTTCAAAGACCAGAGCAGTGGTTGAAACTCTGCTGCCACCAGAATGGGTGAATGTAAAGCCCAGTTGTTCCACTCACCTACTGAGTGTGAGGATAGGATAATGGTATCACCTCCTTCAGAGGGTAGCATCAATTGTGAAATGTAACCTACAGTAGTTACCATGTGTAAAGTGATCAGAACAGTGTTTGACACTAAGTGATGTCATCATCCCACAGCAAATCAGGGGTAAGTGCAGGCTTTGAAAAAATAGCTCAAGTTTGGACTCTTGGCAGTGCTAAGGGGGGAGACTGGTTTGAACCAATGTCTTGCTATATACTTGAAGAGTATCACAGTGTTTACACTTCCTCTTCTGGATGTATGTCCTCTCTTTTCATTTTTATATTCCTTTTTTAAAGTGGCCAATAAAGATCACATATATTTATTACATACAACAGGATCCTTTGGAATTTGTGCTTATTATCCAATGACTAAATCAAGCTAATTAGCATATACATACATTACCTCATATGCTTATTTTTTGTGGTGAGAACATTGAGTCTACTCAGCTACATATCGTTAACTATAATCACTATACTGGACCATAGATTTCTTAGATTTATTTCCCCTAAGTAAAATTTTGTAACCTTTGATCAGTATCTCCCTATTTCTCCTCTCTTCTCACCTTCCGGTAGCCACCATTCCACTCTCTGCTTCTATGAGTTCAACATCTTTAGATTCTGACTTTAGATCTCACTTACAAGTGAGATCGTGCAACATTTGATTTTTCTGTGCCTGGCTTATTTCATTTGACATAATGTCCTCCAGGTTCACCCCCGTTGTTGCAGTGACAGGCTTTCCTTCTTTTTAAAGGCTGAACAATATTCCATTGTGTACCTGTGCCACATTTTCTTTATTCAGTTATCCTTTGGAAAGCACTTACATTGATTTTTCACGTTGGCTATTGTGAATAGGGCTCATGCACATAGGAGTGCAGATATCTCTTCAACATACTTATTTCTCAACCTTTGGATATATATCCAGTTGTGGGATTGGTGGATTGTATGGTAAAAATGGTAGTTCTAATTTTATCTCTTTTGTGGACCATCTATACCAGTTGTGGCAAACCCACGGCATGCTTGCTGGAGTAGCGTGTTTGTATTACTGAAAGCTTTAAAAGCTTCTCCGTCACTGCTGCATACTTTTTTCCCTAAGGGCTGTCCAAATTTACAACTGCTTTAGTTTTCTCTTCACTGCTGGCAGTGGAACCCATACTCTTGCATGTACTAGGCAAATGCTGAAAAACTTGAAATATATCTTCAGCCTTACATCTCCTTTGATTTGTAACAGTTGCTTTAGGGTCTGTCCAAGGAGGTAACAACACTGTCTCCTCAGGCAAACATTACTGATCTGAACAATTGAATTATTAGAGCAATTAGTAAGATATAAAATGAATCAAAAAATAAAATGATTGTCAATTTTATTCATAAAAATTTCTTAGTGCTTTAAAGTTTATGAATCATTTGTTGATATTTATATATATCATATATAAATATATATATGTGTATATATATGATATATATATTGACATTGATATATATATAATCTCAGTACTGGGGACTGAACCCATGGTCTTCACATTATGCTATATTGTAGCCCTTTTTGGTTTGTTTTTAGAGACAGGGTCTCACTATGTATTCCAGGCTGACCTCAAACTCACAGAATTCTCCTACTTCAGCCTACCAAGTGCTGGTATTAAAGGCATATGCCACTATGCTTGGCTAAAAATAATTATTTTTTAACTACTACAAATGCAGGGCATGAATACGATATTACAAATCCATTGAACTTTCTCTAATACTTGGATTTTGCTTAACTAAAAATGCTAGCATTTTAAATTTATCCTGGTGCTCTCGGCTATTATTTCTAGGTAGAAACTGATTTCATTTTCAAATATGAATCATAAACATATACAAATGCTAATGAATCATTTACTAATCTGGAGTCTGAGAAAAATACCTTGTCTAAGTGTATTTATATTTTACATAGTCTTTAAAAAAGACTTTTCCAGATATAAGCATGCAAAATTGATCATTTGATTTGAAACCCTGTATCATTTTTAATGTCCTTGCATTGCTTTGTTTGTATTTTGCTATTGTTCTTTTTTTGTACTGTTTTCTTTAAAATAAAAGCAAAAGAAAAAAAAACAAAAAACGACTTTTCATTGATGAAGTAAAAGGAAAAGTAGTGTATGTAAGCATTTTTTTTTCTTAAAAATACTGTTTCTACCCTTTGATTATTTCCTTACAAGGTAAAGGAAAGGAAAGGATGTACCAGAACCAAAATGCAAAGAGAATCTTAAAATTTACATTTCTTTTTACTCATGTGAGTTGCAGTCTTTCACATAAAAGAAATTAAAGAAAGCTGATAATTTATTCTTTGCCTGTGTGGGTGAACTGTCACCCATGTATGAATAACATTGCTCAGAAAATGAAACAGTTGAGGCTCACTGAAGTGCCATTCATTTTCCCAATAGTCATAAATATACACTAAAGTTACAATGAATAGGATTTTTTTTCCTATCAGTGTGAACAGGAATTTTTTCCTATCATTGTGAAGAACAAGGATGGACTACTTAAAAAGATCTTTAAATACCTACTAGTTAAAGGCCAAAATATGGCTCTAGTTTGTATTTTTGGGAATGGCAATAATCATTCAGATTTCTTTACTACAGACAAAAGGGAAATGGGTAACTTTTCCACAAACATGGCACATGAACATTTGCAGAAATGCATCAAACTCTTAAATTTTTCGAATATAATTTATTGTATCTGTGCTTTAAGAGTGCCATATTTTCCAGAGTTCTAGTCGATAATGCAGTGAACTTTTGCCAGGCTATTTCACACAGAGGGTCAGCTGCTGTTCACATTATCAAAATCATTAACCAAATACACTTTCTCAGTTTTATATTTTCATCTATCAAATGAACTCTTCAAGATCATAGCAGAGTGGTGGTTTGAGGAGGATTGTTCAAGGCTGGGAAAGCTTGTTTTTCTTTAAATCCTGCATTATTCCCTTTTAACGCTTTCTATAAAAAGTTTTAATCATCAAAGCACCATCATTATCTTCATTATTATCAATTTCCTTGTCATAAGGGAATGGTTTCCTATTGAACAGAGGTTAGTACTTGGTCAGAGCCATTAGTCAGGTGGTGGTATGTCTGTCCACTAGGGCCTCTACAGTTGATCAGATGTTTCTGACAAGCAAGGGCAGAAGAGAACAATGCAATTTGGCTTGATATTCCCACATACCATCTTCTGCCCAGGTTCCTGGGCCATAATTTTGAATAATCTTCTCTTAGCACCATTCATCATCCTTCCAGTCTTTTATCTTTCCTGTCTTTTTGACACTCCTGTCAGTTTATCCATAAACTAGATACCCCAAATCTGGTCCCTGTTTTAAGGGTATTAGAAGGAAAGATGGTCTGATTGTCCCCAGTGTGCCTATTCCTGTCCACCTCGCTGGTAATTGCTGATATGCCCATAACTCACACACCCAATAGAGGCCAGGGGTGCCTTCTAATCATTTGGGGCCTCTAGTTGGTACAAGAATGACTCAAAGAGGGAAAACAGGTTTAGGAGGGATATCTGTGACTTTTCGTTTTCCCCACTATGAAGTCTCTTTCTAGGGTTTCAGTTGTAATATTGTCCTAAACAAGTAAATTCTCCCACTATATCTGTGAAGGCTTTTCCCCAGTGAGCAATACAAAACCTCCCTTCTGATCTAAGTTTTTAAATGCCACTCAGGTTTGTGGTAGTAGAGTTGGGGAAAGTTGTGGGTAGGGTGAGGTTGTCCCCGGGCAGTAATTCTTTTGCTTCCCATGGCCCATTGTTCTCCCATCTTAGTTCCCTCACAGATATAACATGAGGTAACATTAAAGTTCTGGGCTATTTTCAGATAACTAGGTGAACAGATTTCTGGCCAAGGGAAAAGGTTCAGCTACCGCATGTTAAATATGTTCGTAGAGTGAGTCAAAGACTCCAAACTGTTATACTGAATGGGTCTGAATTTTTTTAACATAATATAGATAGGTCCTTGAGGCTGATGCTTTGTAACCAAGCATTAATATTATAGGGTAACCTCTAGCCCATTCAGACAAGCCAACCAGTAGAACAGTGAAGTTTATAAGATTACAGGTCCTTGTCTGACAGTCTGGTTTGATGGGTAGTCTCATGAAGGTGGCAACTTCTTGTCCTGATGTGCTTTGTGGTTTTTAACATGCCAACCAATAGCCCAAGTTACACAATTCCAGGAGTACCACATATTGTCCTTCTGTCACTTGAGGGGAGCAAATGTAATGGCTGGTCCTTTTCCATGGGCCACATAAGAATATAGGAATAACTCTACAATCTTTCTCATGATAGGTTCCCACATAAGGTTGAAGATGGGTTTAAATATGTTGCTTGTCAAGCATCAAAGTATATAGAAATGGCTGTGGGACCTTAGTTGTGTTTAAAAGCTCATCTCCTTTCTCATTTTTTCCAGCGTAGACTTCAAACCAAATTTTATGAGGGGAAACTTTGGGGTCATAGCAGGTGTAGGGTGATTATCCTCTGGGTCACAGACTGAATAGGTTGTTTGGTTAGGAGTGCGAGTCCTGCCAGTGTGTCCTCATGCACTTATAGTGGGTATGTTACAGAAAGGTTTTCATCACCATGTCCCCAGACCAGGTTGAATAGACACAGCTGCTACATCTCTCTAGGGATCTACCTCTCAGTGAAGGAAAAAAAGGAATAATAATAATACAAAGGATAAAAGACATTTTTTTTCTGACAGCTCCATGTTGATCCTCATGCCTGAGCCATGTATGGACTTGTCAGCTTCCAGAGTGACTCTAGCCAGGCTGTCCGTTCCTCAGGCTTCAGCCATGTGTAGACTAATCAGCTTCCAGGGTGACAAGAGCAGGGCTATCGTCTTGGGCATCTGCCAATCATACCACAGGATGTCAATTCAGATGGTCTGGGTCCTGCTGGCTGGTCTGCTTGTGGTGGGCTGCTAGTTTCAGCTGACTGTGATGGACCCAAGGCACAATTTCTATAACTTTAACAGCAGTAGGGGTAGACAATGTTACACTATGGGGCCCATCCCATAACTGGGGGCTATACTCCTTAGTCCCTGGTTTGTGCACTGCAAGAGTGGAGTGTTCCAAGATGACTGACATTTAGCTAAGATTCTATGTTCTAAGAGAAGTTTTAAATGTCCTTGGATGCCTTGTATGGCTTTTGGCAGTAGGGGGATTATTGGCAGACTTGATCTGGTGCCACTCCCAGCTTTAGTTTGAATACCACTTGTACTTGATTTACAAGCTGCCCAGATGGGCAATCTTCAGCCCACACCCTAGGAATCTTATGTGTCAGCCCATGTAGCTCATCTATCCCTTGCTTTTGTGACTTATCTGAATACAGTCTCTACTCTTCTGCTTTTGGGACAGTTAAGATTAACACCATAACCCTTGGCTGAGCCAGGTTTAAAGTCACATTTCCTTGTGGCCCAAAGATAATCTGAGCCTGTAGTTTTTGGAGCAGGTCCCCTCCTAGTAGGGGAACAAGGCAGTTTGGAAGATACAGAAACTCATGCTGGACCTCTTATCCCTTATGACACCATTTTGGGTAGCAAAATGGCCTCTTTCTAGAACCCCAGTGGCTCCTAAAATAGTCGCATTTTTCTCAGACAGTAGTGCAACTGCATCACCACCAAGTGCTTAACTCTACTATGTACATAAAGTCCATGATACTTTAATTGTGACTGTGGGCTTCTGGGTGCCTAAGAAGATGGAGACCAGGCCTGACTAATCCTTAAAACCTTCAGTTCCTGCCAGTTTGATAAGGTCAACAATTGATTCCTCCTGGGAGTGATAGCCTTTAGCAAGTGGCTCCCCAGTTTTATCACTTTTATTATCTCCACCATTATTTTATTATCTTCACCATTTATTATCTCCACCATAAGTATTCACTTTTACACTTTTTACATCAGGCATATTGATCCCAATCTAACCCTGACCAACCGGCAAGTCCTGGTTTGGTTTTTGTTTTGTCTGCATCCCCACACGCACCTCTTAGTGTTTTCTATCTTTTTCTCTGTAAGCAGTGCTGCCAACATTTCTGCTTTGTTTCTGAGCCTCCTATTAACCTCCTGTTTGTCCTCCTAGTTATGATTTACATACACTTTGCTAGCTACCACTAATACCTGATTCATACTGGCAAAACACTCCAGCTTGTTGACATCTCCCTGAGCCTGTCCCACAAAGGCTGTATTACCAAGTGCTGGTTTTTAGCCACCTCAGGGGTAAAGGGGGTGTAGTGTTGGAATGCTTCACAAAGTCTTTTGTAAAATTCACTGGGACTTTCATAAGTTCCCTGGAATACTTCTGAGATCTTTGCTATATTCATTGCCTTTTTTTCCTCCATCTTTGAGAACTTCTAAAAAGCCTCTTGGCACTTCTGTAAGATTTCTAACTGATCTGTAACATTTGTGATCCATTTGGAGTCTGCTTTCAGGAATTTTCCCTGAGCATACACTTGAACATTCAGCACACCCTCTGGGGCATTGTTTTCCAGCCAGTAGAGGGCTGCATGGGTCACTCTTAACACTCCTCACTGTTAAACAGCCTCAGAAGGAGCTATTTTACAATCTGGTTAGGCTGGGTTATATGTCAGGAAAATGACTGCCTCAAATCTATAGGGACCTGGAGCTGCTCCATATAGGAGGGAGTATGGTGTTTCCAGTTAAGGAGGTCAGTGATTAAGACTGGTTAGTAGACAAAACTCCATTGTCCCTCTTGGATTTGGCCTTCCATGTCATAATAACGTTGTCCCTAGTTTCACAGAGAGGCAGTTATAAAGCCCTTGCTTGGCCCATTTGAAGGCAATCTGTCTGATTGTCTGTCCTTCCTTAGTTTCCTCATAGGGCTTTGATTCTGGCTCTTTCTCCCTGGGCAGAGCTCACTGTTATCTGATCCTGTTTCTTGGGATGGGCCTCAGCAAGGGAGAGTAGACAGGAGCATAGGGTGAGGGATCTCTGTCTCCTCTTGCAGCTCTTGCAGAACTGGCTTTCCTTGACTCCTTTGCTGTCTTTTATTGCTGAGTATCCCAGTAGGGTGGATTTCTCTTTTGCTTTTGCCTTAGGCATAGCTCAGGCTATGAGCATTTTGCAATATGCCTCCAAGCAAGGCTGTAGCCATGAGTCAGTGTAGGTGAACTGATCTGGGTGTTCCAGTCATCCTCAGTCTCTGGCTATTGCCCTATATACACACCCAATCATTTTCCTGACAAGCTTCCCTGTGGCTGGCCACCTGACATCAAAGGAGGGCCAGTGTATTTCACAAAGAGATCTCAACCTCTGGCAGGTTAACTTTACACTATAGTCCCCTCTATACCCTCTTTTAAAGTTCTTCAACATACATTCTAATAGAATAAGTTTTGATGCTTGTTCTCCCATATCTACCCTGTTGTAATGCAAATCACTCAAGCACATTTGCTTCAGGCTGACTTGATCATTCCCTTCAGGGCAGATTTTTAGAAGAAACAACCTGAGTTCCACTAAACTAAGTAACCATACATTTTTTTTAAAAAATCATTCTCTTTTTTATCTTTTTGAGAATAAGGTTTCACTTTGCAGTTCAGACTGGCCTTGAACTCACTTTGTAGCTCAGGCTGGCCTTGTACTTGCAGCAATCCTTCTATCTCAGCCTCCTAAGTGCTGGGATTACAGGCATGCACCACCATACCAAGTCCCATACAAATTTTAACTAAACCACTTTTATAAGCTTTTCCCTGACATATGTAATCTTTCCAATTTTGTTATTATCTGTCTCTTTGTCTGTCTAGCAGGACAAAGCTTTTACCACAGAAAATCCTCTCATATCAAAAGTATATCTCTTATACATATTGACTTACTAGTATTTTTCTCCATCTCGTTTATTTTAAACCTTCTGTGACAAACTTAGTTCCAGCCACTTGGATTTTCAAATGTCCCCTTCTTTTTCTTCTCAGATTGTTACATTTTATTTTAGTATTTTTTCTTTCATAGTAATTTTTATTATATATACTCATTACCCCAGTCTTGTTACCTACAGAGTGTTGCTCACTTAAGACAGCTGTTCACAAGTATAAACAATGAGTAACACTCCATGTCATACACTGAATGAAACACCATTTGCTACATGCTGAATTTTTTAAAACTTCAAAATATATATTCATAATCATAAATATTTGATTACTGTCAATTTTCAGCCATTATAACATTCAAGCATGATCAATATACTTAAATTTAAATCTGTAACATTTCAGTGCTATTTTCAAACACTGCTTTTTACATGGTCACATTCACATGGCAGAACAGCACATCATTAATGATCCAAATGCAGATCAGAAAGAACTCTAGGTCTTAGCTGATTGTTGTATTAGAAACCCATGATAAATCAACTCTTAAGTGATGAATAGCTTCCTTCATTTTAGGAAAAGTATGAGTAAAAATCTTTAATATTTTCAAGGTTTATTATCTACTTCATATAACAAAAAAACCATAGATTGTTACATTTTAAATTCGACTGACTTCCAACAGACCTCTGAGTAACCTTGAATTAGTGGTGTTATCTTAAACCAACAGAGAGCAGAGAAAAAGGCAAGTTAACCCCGTAATTGCAATTACAGAATTTGTAAGGCACAAGAAATGCTTTAAGCACACCATTTAAATATTAACATAATTGGAAAGCAAAAATACACTGACCAATTAACTAATACTGTAATTTGATCTCCACTGTAAAACTTCCTTAGGCATGGCAGGAGACAGTCATAGCTCCTTGACTTTGGCCATCTGGCCCCAGACTTTGGCTGTTCTGGCTTCTAGATGCCTACACACAGTGCCAGGTTGGTGACACTGAGCCTTGAGGCTCCAAAAGCTGATGGTGCCTTTGCCTTGTCTTGCTCCACACTTTCTGGCACTCTCTCAGTTTTTTAAACCTGTGTGTAGGTTTCAATCAACTCCCACAGAGTGTGAATACTCAGTACACCCCTTTGCAAGCCACTCTCATTGTAGGCCTCTCTCCTTTCTCTTGGGGTTGTAGGTGTCACCAAACTTGCCCTGAGTGTGGCTACTTGGTACATCCTGAGAAATGATCAGTCTCCCATTTTGTCTTAATGGGAAGGGCTTCCCTCTGGGTCCCAAAACCTTACTTTGGTCCTGTAGCATGCTATTGAAGAATCATCCTGAATCCCCCTTAAGTTCCATTCTGCTGGCAGGGGAGAGGTAATTGAGCTTTGGGATGGTCAATTTCCTCTGAGCTAAAGTGCCACTCAGTAGCACCAGAGGTCTCAGCACTCCTGAAGCTCAGGGCCTTCTTGGAGCTGCAGCCAAAGTAGACAGTGGATCTGATACCTCCAATCTCTTTGTGGTTGCCAGAAATGTTATAGAATTCAAGGGACTAGAGAGGCCAACAGGGAAACAGAGGATTTTATTCCAATTTTAAGTGCATACCAACTAAGCATGAGTTGAGTTGAAAATGGCTGAGTGAGCCCAAAAGGAAAGGCTCCAGTTTTTATAAATTTTGTTGAGGAGATTGGTCTTTCTAGTGGAGAGAAACTGAGTAGGGGGCAAGATGCAAGTGAGGGTACAGAAGCAAGACAAAGTAATTAATAACTTAGCCTTGAATGATGACAGAACCTTATGAATCTTGTGAGAGAGCAAATGTCATAAACTTTGCTTAAAGGTCATAGTTGCCAATCTTATCCGTACTAGAATGAGAAATTATTGACATAGTGGAGGGGATGATTGGAGGGAGATTGTTCAAGCCTGGGAAATTTTGTCTTTCTTTAAGTCTTGCTTTAAGATGTTCCCTTGATTGGGTGGGTTGAACTACTGGACAAGGTCTTTAACAGGGTATCAGAAAAAATCAGTACCAATGCTTCTCAAAAGTCACCCAGCTTCAGCCAGCTCTCCCACTTGTTAACTTCAGCATTATCAAGCTAGAGAAAAGATGATGAAAGGCAGTATTTTCAACTATGGCTCAGAAAATTCAGGGAAGAAATGAAAAATCCATAGGATATCAAAGCAAAATAAAGTATCTTTAAAGCCAGCCCAAGTTAAATGTTAGAAAACTGGAAAGGAACACTCAGAAAACCAAGGCAAAAAAGAAGAAATGAGCACATTCTGGAATAAAATATAAACTAAGCATAAAGTAGTTCTTTGAGCACTTTCCACTGAATAAAAAAGTAATGATACATGAATGCCATAAAACAAGAACTCAAAATCAAAATTAAAAAAAAAGAAAGAGAATGAAGAGAGATTTCCCTGAAGAATATCATTATAAATATAACAGAAACTGAAAGGAACAAAATACACAGAGATGAAAAAATAATTACTGTCTTGAATTAATTAAAACAATGCTGGAAAATATGAAAAATTAAAACCATGAGAAAATGCTAGTTACCAAAGACAAAGATCATCAAATACAAAGATAACTGATGTTTTTGGAATACACAACTCATAAAATGGAAAAGAAAAAGTATTGAGAGTGGTAATTCAGAAAACTTCCCCCAACTTCAAAATGTTCAGTTGAGTGCTAAAAGGCAATAAATTTGAATGTTAAAAACTAAATGGTGAACATTAAATACTATCCTGATTATGTATAAGAAGAGAACTCTCTAGACAGGTAAAAAAATGAGAACAACTCTAAGGGGGAGATCAGGTTTATCTTGGCTTTTCCCAAAGTTATAATTAATGCCAGAGGTAAAACCCAATGGAAAAATACCTCAAAATTCTGAGGGAAAGAAAGTGTGATCCAAGAATATTACGCTTAGCTAGGTGATTTTAAAAATTATGCTTACTTTGGTGGTTGTTTGTTCAGCTCAGTGCTTAACAATTAAATTGGTCCTCTGTAACTGTCAGTTCTATATCCATGGATTCAACCAACTATGGATAAAAATATTCTGAAAAATTACATCTGTACTAAACATGGTTGACATTTTTTCCTGTCACTGTACCCTAAACAATACATTATAACTTCTATTTACATAGCATGCAGATTGTGTTAGGTACTGTAAGTAACCTAGAAATTGCTTAAACAGGAGATCATCCAGAAAAGGTGTTCATACATTATATGAAAATACTACTCCACTTACATCAAGGACTTGAGTATCTGCAAATTTTTTTTTATCTGTGAGGAGTCCTGGAGTCTAAAGGATACTGGGAGAAGAGTATACAGTACTAGCATTTTCATAAGGCTTGGAGTATTTTACATTCCCATCTTCTGGGACAGAGAAAACTCATATACATGAAGTAATGTCAAGAGGCCTCAGAAGTGTCTTTCTTTAGTATGGCCAAATTAGCCTTTAAAAAATTGTTCTAGACCAATTCCACCAATATGTAAAGCAAACCTCAGAGTGATCAAATCAACTTAAGTAGCTTATATACAAGTCAGAATAAATTCCAGAATTCTTTAGAGGAATCTGACTAAACATATTATTTAGCAACATAAAATATATTATGTCTGACATCTAATAAAATATGTCAGGCATAATTGTTTGATCAATCTTACATGCCTGTATTTGTTTATCTGAGTAACAGATTTGAAGATAACAATATGTAATACAATGACCATTGTTAATTTCCTATCACCTTATTTGAAATTCTGTATCGTTTTTATTGTTTTTAATATTGTCCTGTTTGCATCTTTGTGTTTGTTAATTCGTTTTTGTTCTTTTCTCTTTAAAATTGTATATATGTAGATAGATAGATAGATAGACAGATAGATAGATGGATATAGATATATAAGGCATGGAAGGAAGTAAAAGATTAAATACTAAGGAGAAAAAATATTCAACACAAAGAGACTCAGAAGTAAACTCAGAAGTAGTCATGGCCATTTTCCAGCTCCTTTGCCTTTCCATACATATTCAGAATCAGGGCTGGGGATTTAGCTCAGCGGCAAAAGTGCCTGCCTGGCAAGCGCAAGGTCGTGAGTTCGGTTCCCGGTACCGGAGAAAAAAAACAAAAAAAAAAACAAAAAACAAAAAACAGAATCAACTTTTCCAAAACTATAAAGAACCCTCCTGAAATATGGCCAGGATTTTCATAAAATCTGCAGATAATTTGGGAAAAAATTGACCTCTGCATTACAATGAGTTGCATGTTCTAATTTATAAACATATGTCTCTCCAAAACATCTTCTCACTTATTTATTTGTCTTGACTAATACATAAAAACTATATTTATAGGTACTATGTAATGTTTTTATACATGTATATATTGTATAATGTTCAAGTCAAGGTAAAATATCTACCTCCAGAAATATTTATGATTTATTTACAGTGAAAGCATTCAAAAATTCTTCTTTCTAGCTTTTAAAAATATATGGTGCATTATTTTTATTTATAATCATTCTATTGTACAATAGAACCCCAGAGTGTATACCCCCACCTAACTATAATTTAGTAATCAAACTTTCCCTTTTTCTCTATCCCTTCTACTATCCCCAATAAAGGCTACTATCCCCAATATCTAGTAATCACTAGTCTACTCTCAACTTTAATAAGATCAACATTTTTCACTTAAATTTTTAATGTTAAGGATACATCATTTTTATGAAACTGTCATTATTCTTTTTTATTTTAAAGAGAGTAAAAAATTAAAAAGACATTAAAAATTATACAGAATTTCCAAACAGGATGATAGGAAATCAAAATGGTTGTTCAGATTACCAGATATAAGCATGCAAAATTAGTAAAAAGAAATAAGCATTCATTGTTTCTTTCAAAAAACCAATAGAAATTAGTAGTACAATTATCTTAGCTATCTTGTGTATAAATATTATATATATATATATATATAATTTTTCTTTTTTCTTTTGTTTCTCCTTTCCTTCATCTCAGTTCTTCTTTCCTTTTTTGCACTTTCTTTCCCTTTCACAATATCTATTGTACTTTTCAGATTTTATTTACTCTTTCAGTTTCTTACACTGGGGACAATATGATGTTTACACATGTGGGTTTGATTTATTTCACTTATGAACATGGTCTTTAATTGCATCCATTTACCTATAAAAGCCCATTTTGGGATTGAGTCTTTGAATTTTAGTGTCCTGATTTTAAAAAAATTCTTTATATGTTCTAGATAGAAGTCCTTTGTCTGAGGGACAGTTGGTTACAATTTTTTCCCAATTTGTGGGTTTTCTTTTCACTCTGTTGGAGATTTCATTTGATATGGGAAATCTTTTCAGTCAGATGAGGTACCAGTTGTTGATTTCTGAAGTATTCTCCATGCAGTTTAGTTTTTGTTCATGAACTCTGTGCCTATCCCTGTCTTCCAGATTTTTGCCTACTTTCTCTTCCATTAGATTTAGTGTTTCTGTTTTAATATTCAGATCTTTCAACCATTTTGTAAGTCATTATTCTTGTAACACACACACACGCACACAAACACACATACACACACACAAAATCAGAAGGCATTGAAATAACTTGGATTTACCAGTGTCTCTAGTCAGTTTTAAAATTTTGGGTTAATTAATTTAGGGATATAATATAAAACTTACTGACTTTCTTAGTAGCTCATAAATTTTGGAGGATTTAGGAATCATCTCAGGTGCTTATTAAAATCCAGACTCCTGGGCTCACCCTAGAGAGTTTGATTTATTAAGTCTTTGGAGGGGACTAGGAATCTAAGATTTTAGCAGGCAAATAAAGAGGTTATGCCATACATATTCTAGCCATGTTCGGAAAGCCACTTATTTCTCTTTGTCTCTATATTTTCCTCTGCTCTTATTCTTTTGCTGATACTAGATGAGTGAAGAAAAAATTGGAAATAGCGAACAAGTCTGTATTGCAGCCCATAAAGAGCTGTAGTAAAGATGTGATGAGATGTGATGTCATCCTAGATCCATTTCTTGGACTTTTGCATCTTTCCCAGCTTCAGGATACCATGAAAAATAAGAGAACTTACAAGACACAGGATGCCCCACATGGGCAGATTGGAGATTAGTGAATGCCCACAGCTATATCAGTTCTTTTACTGATGTGTTTATTCAAGCTTGACTTCATAGCAGGAGTTTCTGCCGCAGTCTGACAGCCAATTGAAATTTAGAAAATTCAAACTTCATGAAATTGATGGTATATAACCTGGTCCTACGCAATGAATACTGAGAGCCGAGAATAAGTCTGATGATTAAATTTTGTAGCTCATGGAGCTGAGCTTCCATCTAAATTTTTTTCATTTACTTTAACAATTTTTATTATATATATGTGATAGGTATTTTATGTTATATGCACAGACACTAGATATATGTATATATACATATGTATATAGATAAATATTCATGAGAATAACATTTAGCTTTCTTTGACTCCTTTCTCTTTACCAGAAAAAATGTTAAAAGACCATTAATCTGGGTGAATGATAGTGGTTGTGGATTAGTAAAATACAGATTGCAGTACTATCATGGTTTCCTACGTCAGTCAGTGCAACTCTTTCTGTTTCCTTTAGAAGAGGCAGTCTGCTCAGATAGTAAACAAAAGACAAGATTGTGTACAGGATGGCAAAGTAGATGCCCAGGATGGACACAGAGCAGAACAGAGTTTGGATTCCATCAAACCCTCATATGAGCTGCAAGCCTTTGGGCCAGTAGCTTAGGCCAGCCCTGCATCAGTTTTCCTACCTGAAAAATGGGGATATGAAAGTATCTCTAGGCTTTTTCTGAGTATTAAATGAACTACTACTGCAGCAGTGTAGGGAATTGATCAATTGTTTTTAAAAATTTAATTCTCATTTTTATTTCTTGAAAGCATCTATCTGGAACAGTTTATAATGGTTGCATATTCTCATGACTGCCAGCCTAGGTTGGAAGGTGTCTTACCCTTGCTATAGGAGTTCAAGGCTGTACGTTATTTGCATTACGGGGAACAATAATTCAGGCAGTAGCTAGTCAATCCTTTAACTTTGCTGGAAAATGAGAAAAGCAGCCTTTTTATGTCAGTTTGTTCGCAGGAAGACCTCACCTGGAATCTCACAAACACAGAGAATCAAGCTGATCAAAAATACTAGGCCTCAGGGCTGGGGATTTAGCTCAGCAGCAAAAGCGCCTGCCTGGCAAGCACAAGGTCATGAGTTTGGTTCACCGTACCGGAGCAGGGGGGGGGGATACTAGGCCTCCCCCACTTTTGCCCGATATCCTCATCAGTCCATGAAAATGAATTCATTTAACTGGTGAAGATACTTCCCTTTTTGAGTTGAAAAATATGCTGATTCCAGGCACAGTGGCATACACCTGTAGTCCCTGTACTTGGGAGGATGAGGCAGAAAGATTGCCATGAGTTTGAAGCCAGCCTGGGCTACATAGTGAGTTCAAGACCAGTTTGAACTGCATAGCAAGATCCTGTCTCCAAAACCTAAAAGAAAAAATAAAAAAAAAGAAGAGAGAGAAAAACATGCTAAAATAAAGAGAAAAACAGATAGCTACTCTTAGGATGTTCAACCTGCAGCAGCTTTCCTGGCTTCCAAAATACTTTTAAAATGTTAATGGATTTATCATCTTTCCCAACAGTCTTGTGGTCATTTGCAAATAGGATCTAATAAAGAAAGACTCAGAAATAGCAGAATCAAAGCAAATTTATGGCAGAGACAAGAATGTGTTTTGTTTCCTAGCCCCTTTTAATAAGCATCAGAGACTGCTTCCTATGAGAATAGTTTCTGCCTACAAATTTGGACAATTTAAAAACTGCATCTAGACCATCCGATAACAGAGACTTCAGCATGTGTACAGGAGCTCTCTCTCTCACACTCCCACACTCCCATTTTCCTCTTGGGAGAGGCATAATTCATCGGGATTGTTTGTTCTTGGAGGAAACCAAGCACAGAAAGACAGTAGACAGATTATGGGGACATGGATAAGTACATCTAATTATAGGCTGAGCTATTAGCATGACATGAACTGCTGTTTCTGAAGATGATCTGACAGCTAGGGGCTGCCACTGGCCTAGACTATCCACAGCAAGCAGGGCCCTGCCAGGATTCCCCCAACTGACTTTATGGTCCATGTCATCTCTACTTGCTTTGATCACAAAAGTGAGCCCTCTTACAGGCAGAGACCTGTATCTCTAAAGCATTTGGTGTTGCCTTGCCAGGGGGAGTTTCTGCAGCCACATGGAGACCTCTTTGCCCTTTATTTGTTTAACCCACACAATTCACTTACACCAGATCAAGTCTTTATTCATGCCACAGTTAATCTGTGCTAGTAAATGTTAAAGGAACTTTGTTTAATCTTCTTTCCAAATTTTATTTTATAGCACTGACACCAATGATGAGATTTCTTCCTATTTGGAAAACATGAAGGTTATCCAGAAAAGAAGAAAAAGGATTTTAGTAGTCAAGGCCTGGTGCATGAGGGTGAATGTGACTAGCATGCAAAAATTTATGATGATGAAATGGGTGCTCAGCTTCTGCTGAGTTTATATGGGAAGGAAGCTCTCTCAAAATATTTAAGGACAATTTGGAAATAAATATACAGTGTAGGAGGTGAACTTGGAGTGGAGTTACATATGTAAAAGGGATATTATGTATATTTTATTAATGTCCTTTTTTGTACCTGCCTGAATTTTTTTACTGTGGTCTTGTTTGGTGCAAGGTCTCCATCTGCATACAGAAATACAGAGGGCTTGACAAATCTTACAGTGGTTTGCAAAGCGAAATCCAGAGATAATATTTACCTTCTTCCACACAAATTAGAATTTTACAACAAAGCAACAAAGCAAATATGAAAACTATGTAAATATAAGAATTTGCAACATGACTTACACATTTGCTGCTACTCACTTTTAATATGTCAATATCTGTTCTTGAAAGCCTGAGATGGAAGCTTTTCCCTAAGAAAGAAAGGATAGGCCTTCTGTCTTTGACAACAGAGTTCAAGGCCTACAAGCTTAAGGCATAAAATCTTAGCCTGGACCTGAAACAACATTAAGCATGCTAGCTAAGAGATGATAACACTGACAACTCAGGAAATAGGTGACCTCCTAGTATGTCCCTCTGCCAACAGTAACCTGATACAAGGGCATGACCATTTGGACCACAAGGTCAGATTGAGTGGAACCCTTGAGTTAAACTTTCTAGAGTGCTACCATTTCCCACAGGCCATGAATATTCAGTTGATAGCAAGTTGACTCACCAGTCAGTCTGTAATGGAAGGAAAAGTAGCACTGCACCAGTGTCAGGACTGAATCATAGTTATAGACATTGAAAGGTCTGCAGTTAGCTGCAGCCAAGAACAACCAGGGAGTCCTCTAAAGCCTTTACAGAGTAAAAACAAAACAAAACAAAAAAACCAAGTTGTGGTCTAAATCAGTCACAGTACAGGAGCCAGGAGCACCCATGAAGGACAAGAACATCACCCTGAGGAAGAGAAACATGGCTTGCACCGAGTCAAGGACTGCACAAGACCAATAATTTCTCTTCTTCTAGTGATATGAGGAGGAGTGATATCCCTTCCCCTTATATAACTGAACTCTGTCCTAGAGAGAAAAGTAGAAAGGTGAAGGCAGGAGAGCTATCTATGCAATCAAGTATTCCCTCCTCAAAGCTTTGGAACATTTGCTGAAGAGATGTACACATGCACACAATGGATCAGATTAAACAAATGGGACATTAACAATATTTTGTCTCACTAGTGGGTATAAGTTTGGAAAAAATGCCAGGTCAGAGTTCTGCTAAAGGTGTTGCCAAATAAAGCAGAATGAAAATTCTGAAGAATATGCAAAAATGATGTGAATATATTGGGAACTTGCTGAGGTATTTTTCCCCTTTGTAGAAGTTGAGTACCTGAGAATTGCTTGCTTTTCTTAACTTTTTGTCATTTCTTTACTATTCACTTCATTTTTAAAGATTCATCCCCATCTTTTCAAAGAAAATCAATATGTAGACAAATATAAATAACCAAGAATACTCTACCAAGCTGGGCATGAGTTTGTCATCATTCACACTGGCAATTGGTTCTGCTCAGAAGAAGATTTTGGCTGAATATACTTGCAAAAGAGGCTGTCCAGAACTTTTTTAGAGATGACTTTGGAAATGAATATGGAATATGTGAATTGGTAGTTACTTGTGGGTCTTCTACAAACAGCACAGTGTAGGATGTTGAAAGGTGACATGGGGGCTGGGGATTTAGCTCAGCAGCAAAGCGCCTGCCTGGCAAGCACAAGGTCATGAGTTCAGTTCCCGGTACCAGAGAAAAACCAAAAACCAAAAAAAAAAAAAGAAAGGTGACATGTTTCTTTCATGCCTCAGGACATGATTTTGAAGGTCTTGACTTGGGAAGACTCAGAGGAACTTAAATTTGATTATTAGTGCCTAATCTTGTTGCACTGATATCACTGAGAAGATAATACATTTAGAATTAAAGCTTTCACAAATGGTAGCTGCTATTATTGTGATCTTCAGTTTCTGATGTGGAAAATGATTCCTTCTGAAAAGTACTTTGAGGCCTGGTCCATCCCCCTACACCACAGGATAGGCAGTGCAGAAAGGGCCCAGGACTCAGCAACCAGTTTGGCAAGAGGAACACAATAGCCTGGTCCATCCCCTACATCTTGAGACCAGGCCACGGAGGGATGACAATCACACTGGGGGTTGATAATCACATAGTGGGGCCCAGAGTAAGACACACATGATGGATAGGCAAGGCTAGCAGGAGGGAAAAGTCTGAAATATGAGCCAACAGGGTAAGTTATATGAACCAGTGCTGTGCTTAGGAACAAAGACACATGGGATAGAAACAGTTGGGTGGGACCACCCTCTTTTTAAAAATATGATTATATCTTACTTTTTCTTGTTTTTACCTTACTTTTCCTTTTCCTTTTTCTCAAATTTTATTCTTTTTTTCTTCTTCTTTGTTTTTATTGTTCTAATCCCATCCACAAACCCAGACACCAAGATCAGATAATCCTTCAAGTACTCCTCCATTCTTTCTTTTCTACCCGCTGCTTTAGTTACCCAAACCTTGCATGACCATCCTTTATCCACCAGCCTTTCTTCTACTTCTTTTCCAGTTGTCTTTATCTTACACACCATCCTTCCTAAATTTCCACACCACAGAATAAATCCACTCTAACAAGGGGAAACACTTTGCTTACAAACTCCTAATTTACAATTGGTTCTGTTATCTGTATACCTATAGACTTCACTCCTATGGTCCAAAGTACAAAATCAATAGTTACCATAGTTTTCAATTTCTAAATTGTGCTTGATGTTGTCATTATTGCTAATTGTAGTACTGTAGGTAGGATGTCATATCTGTTGTAATTATTTGTTTTCCATTGGGTAACAACATTGGAAAGCTCTGGGGTAATAACCTCACCATAGCCCTACACCAAAAGACTGGGGATTGAGCCAAATGGAAACCAGCATCCTGCTCTCAATTAATTGGGAAGGTAGATCTTGGGAAAGACACAGACTAAGAATCTCCTACACACAGATGATATCCCTGAAAAAGACACTATTCCTAGAGAGGCCTTGAAAGTAGTGAAATAGCTACCCACTACCCAAACTCACAAGAATCATCACAAAAAAAGAGGTAAAAATTTTTGAGATAACAAATAACAAGATGAAGGTGCAAAATACAATCTCAGACCTTCAACCCAGCCAGAAGTCCAGGAGACACTGATATAGAAGAACTTAGAAATCATACACATGAGATTTCTGAAATGATAGCAACTGAAGAAAAGAAGTAACTCTATTAGGCTATAGAGGAAATCAGATCAGAAATAATCTCTCAGGTAAAAAAAAAAAATTGATAACCATAATGAAATAATTGCTGGACACATCTAAAGAAGACATAAATTAAAAAAAAAATAGAAGAGTATAGAAAAATGATGGAAACCTTGAATGAATAATATAGGAAAGAATTTAAATGTACAAAACAAAAAATTCAAAGAGATATATAGGAAATTAGAAGTTCCATTGAAAGCTGGCAAAACCCCTTCACTGAAACTGAAGTTAGACTTTCAGACCTTGAAGACAGTGTTGCAGCTAGTGACCATGGAAGGAAAGTTCTATAAACAACAAGGAACCAAGAATAACAATTCAACGGCTGAAAGATGATGCAAAGAAGAACAATATAAAACTGATAGGTGCCAGTGAAAAAGCAGGAGTCAACAGAAATGACAAAAAAAGATTATTTGCAGAAGTAATATCAGAAAATTTCCCAAGTATTGGAAAAGAATATAATATAAAGATAAGTGAGGCATGCAGAATGCCAGTTAGCCTTAACCAAAACACATTTACACACAGACATATGCTAATCAAGAAGCCAGAAATTCAGCATAGGAACAGAATATTTAAAACTATTAGAGAAAAGAAACAGATCACCTATAAAGGAAAGCACATCAGAACCACAGCAGATTTCTCAACACAAACAATCAAGTAAAGAAGATCTTGGAGTAACATACTTCAAGTTCTGAAAGAAAACAACTTCCAATCCAGATTGATATAACCTGCAAAACTATCTTTCAAAATTAATGGGGAAATAAAATACTTCCACAAGAAAGAATAATTGAAGAAATTCATGACCATGATAACAACCCTAGAAAGAGTACTGAAAGATATTCTAGAAAGAGACAAAAATGACTCCCATTCCAAGAACAACAACAAAAAGAAACCACCAAGCAGGGCAAGCAATTAAACACAAGGGAAATTTGGGGAACCAACAGCAGGAAAATAACATGACAAAGATAAGCCAACACATATCAGTCATAATCATCAATGTAAATGCTTCAATCCACCAATTAAAAGAAACAAGCTGGCAGAGTGGATCAAGAAACAAAATGCAACAATATGCTGTGTGCAAGAACTACATTTAACTCAAAAGGAAATTCATACACTGTAAATCAAAGGTTAGAAAACAATACTCTACAAGACAGGAACCCAGAAAAAAGCAGAGGTAGTTACTCTGTTCACAGACCATGAGAAATTCAAACCAAGGATGATCAGTGAAATAAAGAAGGCCACTACATACTTGTTGGGGGAAAACTTCAAGAGGGAGGGATAATAAATATAAATATAAATATATATGAACCAAATATAGGAGCACCCAACTATATAAGACAAATACCAATAAATATAAAAAGTCAAATAATCATTAACATATGTAATGGGGGACCTTAACACCCCATTGTCATAGAGAGATAAATCAACTAGACAAAAAATCAGCAAATAAATAGCATCACTGAACCAAACTTGTGAACAAATGGGCTTAGTAAACCTTTACAGAGTGTTCCACTCAACAAAATCAGAACACACTCATCTCAATTGCATATAGGATATTCTCTAAACTAGACTACATACTAGCCCATTGAACATGCTTAAGTAAATGTAAAGGAATTGAAATTATCCCATGCATATTATCTGACCATAGTGCAATGAAATTGCAAATTAATGACTAAAGAAACCACAAGAATTCCATAAACACATGGAAATTAAATAATGGCCTCCTGCACAACCAGTGGGTCACAGATGAAACTAAGGAAGATAATAAAAAATGTCTACAATCAAACAAAAAATGCAAATACAACTTACTGGAATCTGTGGGATGCAATAAAGCAGTCCTCAGAGGGAAATTTACAGTGGTGAACACTCACATCAGGAAAGCAGAATGAGAACAAATAAATAACCTAATGCTGCACCTTAAACTTCTAGAAAAATAAGAGCAAGTCAAACTCAAAGCCCAAAGAAAGCAGGAAATTATAAAGATCAGAGCAGAAATTAATGCAATTGAGACAAAGAAAACAATACAAAGAATTAATGAATCAAAGAGTTGGTTCTCTGAAAGAATAAATAAAATTGATGAGCTCTTAGCCAACCTTATCAAAGAAAAAGAAAGAAAAAACTCAAATTCATGCAATAAGGAATGAAAAGTGTGAAATCACTACAGATCCTGTGGAAATTCATAAGTTCATCTAGAGCTACTGTTATGGTTTTGTTCTGGACGTCCTCCCAAAGCCTCATGAAGTCATGGGGCAGGTTTCCAGAGTATATGATTGATTCATGGGTGTGAGTGCTGCCAAAAACCCTGGGGCAGAGAGTTTGTATATGGAAGGGAGAGGAAAGCAGCCGCTTGCTGCCACTCCTCTTTTTGGCTCTTGCTGCTTTTGCTGTGCTCTGCCACCCTGTGGCAGATGATGAGATGATCACATGATCATCTCAATAGCTGCAGGAAAAGCTTTGACAAAACCCAACACCCACTGATGATCAAAACCCTAAAGAAAATCAGAATAGATGGTCTACCTCATTCTTATCAAAGCCATCTATAACAAACCAACAGCCAACATCATACTAAATGGACAAAAACTGAAAGCTTTCACTCTAAAACAGGAACAAGACAAGGGTTTCCACTGTCACCACTCCTGTTCAATATTGTTCTAGAACCATTAGCCAGAGCAACTAGGCAAGAGAGAGAAATAAAGTAATGAGAGTAGGAAAGGAAGAATTTAAATTATCAGTATTCCCAGATGACATGATATTCTACATGGAAGACCCCAAAAATTCCATCAAAAACTCCTAAAATTACTAAACAAATTCAGTAGCATAGTTGAATACAGAGTCAATACTCAATATTCAATAGCATTCCTGTACACAAACAACAAGCACACTGAGTGAAAAATTCATGAAACCACAACCTTCTCAATAGTATCCAAAAAATGAAATACCTAGGAAACAATCTAACAAAGAAAATAAAGATGTATGCATTGGAAACTACAGTACTTTGGAAAAAGAGATTGAAGGGCATTTCAGAGAATGGAAAGATATTCCTTGCTCATGGATAGGAAGAACCAACATTGTGAAAATGGCCATAGTCTCAGAACTCATATGCAGATTTAGTGAAATCCCAATTAAGATACCATTAGCATACCTCATAGTACTAGAGAAAACATTCCTAAAATTCATCTGGAACCAGAAGAGACCTAGAATAGCAAAGGTAATCCTTGGCAAAAAAGGAAAGGTGGCGAGCATGAAAAACTCTGACTTGAACTTACACTACAAAGCTATTGTGATAAAACCAGCATGGTACTGGCAAAAAAACAGACCTAAGGATCAATGCAACAAATTAGAGGATGCAGACACAACTACACTCAGCCACTTTATCTTTGACAAAGGGGCCAAACATGTTCACTGAAAGAAAGAATGCCTCTTTAATAAATGATACTGGTAAAACTGGCTTTCCACATGTCAAAAACTAAAACTAGACCCATGTGTATTACCATGCACTAAACTAAAGTCAAAATAGAACAAAGATCTAAAGATTAAAACAAAAACACCAAATCTACTAGAAGAGAAAGTAGGTAGAAATCTTGAAGACATAGGGGTAGGCAGAGAGTTCATGAACAAAAACAAAACTGCATGTGAAGTACTTCAAAGAGTCAACAACTGGAATCTCAACTTGTTGAAAAGCTTTTGCATCTCAAAAGAAATCACTAACAGAATAAAAAGAAAACCCATAGATTGGGAAAATTTTTAGCCAACTATCCCTCAGACAAAGGACTTCTATCTAGAATATAAAGCCTTTAAAATTCAAGCCCCCAAAATTCAAGGACCCTATCCAAAATGGTCATGTGTGATGAATACAAACTTCTCAGATGAAAAAATACAAATGGCAAATAAATATGTGAGAAAATGTTCAACATTATTGGTCATTTCAGAAATGCAAATTAAAACAACACTGAGACTCCATCTCACCCCAGAAAGAATGGCTATCATCAAAAAATCAACCAATAATAAATGCTAGTGGGGCTGTGGGCAAAAGGGAACTCTTCTCCACTGTTGGTGGGAGTGTAGACTGATACAACCACTGTGGAAATCAGTCTGGAGATTCCTCAAAAAACTGGAATTAGGTATCTCATTTGACCCAGTTATTCCCTTTCTGGGTATTTTCCCAGAAGAATTGAAAACATCATACCACAGGAATACATGTGTACCCATCTTTACAGTAGCACAATTTGTAATAGCTAAATCTTGGAAACAACGCAAATGTCCATCAATGGAGGAATGGATAAAAAAGATGTGGTAGGCCCAGGCGTGGTGGCACAAGACTGTAATCCCAGCACTTGGGAGGCTGAGGCAGGAGGATCATTGTGAGTTCAAGATCAGCCTGAGCTACAAAGTGAACTCAAGGTCACCCTGAACTGAATACTGAGACCCTGTCTCAAAAACGAAAAAAAAAAAAAAAGATGTATTGTTATACAATGTGGTATTTTTATACTCAGGTATAAAGAAAGATAAAGTTGAAGCTTCTATAGGTAAATGGATGCAACTAGAGACCATACTCATAAGTGAAATAAAT
>NW_004955431.1:9536969-9556336 GCF_000276665.1 Chinchilla lanigera | reverse complement strand
GTTTGTCACCTGGATGGTATAAAGGGGATGAGGAAGGACAGATCTGCTTCTGTTCTTTGGAGGAGCTCCAATCTTCACCTTAAGCTTAGACATTATCTCCTGGCCTCCCATGCAGACTCTTTCGCTTCTGTCATAGACTCCTCAGCTTTCTAGCACAGACCCTCAGCTTCCATGGCAGATCCTTCATCCTTCCAGTGTAGACTCTTCAGCCTTCTATCACAGACTCATAAGCCTCCTGGTATGGACATGAGGGACACTGCGCTGAACACTAGACCTTAGACTGAAACCTTCAGACACCCTCTCCATTCTTCTTCACCCAACTCTGTGGGTGACCATCATAAGCTCATTTTGTAATTTCTTACATATTTGTGTCTCTTGTAGTATATCTGTTTCTCTAGTAGAACACTGACTGATACAGCTAATATTTATTGAATACTAAGTATGTGTCAGGAAATGTCTGAACAATTTATAAGAACTGTCTCAATAGTCCAAGTAACCCTATGAGTCAAATAACACTTATATTCCTATTTCATGGTTTAAGAAACATCAAATAAGTTTTCCTGAATTAGCAGCTGGAGATTCATAATTTTGAACAAAAAAACAGGAACTAGAGTTAGGTGACAACTTATCATGACACCAAATAGTGAAAAATTGGAAGGAAGACTAAGTCTTGAGTTTTATGCCTGGCAGAAGCCTGCTGTTGTTTTATCCCCCTGTACCTTCTTATGTGCAATAGGACCTTCCCTTTAACTAGTGGCCCTTGCTACTAGTGAGCAAGTACATAATTAATAGTCCAATCTAGAAAAGCTATCCCAATTATGATGCAAATAGGGCAGAGGTACAGAGAAGAGGGTAGGCTTCGGAGGATCTACTGTGAAACAGGAGGACTTTGGATCTGCCAGGGTAAAGCTTATGAATTCTATTTGGTTATGGGGAGAAGGACAGAACCTTACAGAATGGAAGAAGGCCAGAGAGAAACAAATGATAGGCAGAAGATAACTTCCCTCATGTCATCTAGGAATGCCCACACATATGTGTTTATACTGTTAAGTAAAGGCTATGCAATCACAGACAGAGAAGAGAAGGAGTGTGTAGGAAAGTGTTTATTGTTCCTATAAATACCACCTACATACATTTGTACATCACTTTATAGTTTATAAGCTAATTTCATATACATCTCACCAGATAGCCTAGTAATGATTGTTCCAATCTGTAGGTCCTTTTTCTGTGTAGCGGCAGTGGAAAGCAATTAGCATGTGTATGCAACCAAGAATGTTTACACTCCATGCTTCAAAGTTAATCATCTTCCAGTAGTTCATTTGTTCACTTGTTTGTATATAAACTCTTTATTGTAAATAGAACTGGGAGTAGCAAGAGTCTCAAGTACATAAAAATATCCTTGTCCTTCCATATGGCCTGACTGAGACAGCACATTGTTGAGCCATGGCTCGTGAATGTGTGGCAAGACCTTCATTTAACACGTCTTTCATTTACTTTTCATAAGGGAAGCACAGAGAAACCCCAATGAAGAGTTTCTTATTGTTCTTCCAAGCTGTTTACAAACTCAGATAGGTCTTGGTCGTGCATGATGTTGGGTAGCTGTGACATAAATTGTTCGGCAAAGAGTGGGTACAATTTTCCTCACATAGATATCCAGATGGTGAAGGTCAGTCTTTCATACCCATCTGCTTGTTCTTTCTTGAGTTTAGAGATGTGTGACTCTTCTACTGGCACCACTCCTTAACCCCAAACCAGCTGGGAAGATTATCTTCGGTACTGAATTACTCACTGAGACCTGTCCTTTATACACACTTGAATTCTTATATCTCCCCACACTCTGTCATAGCAGACGAACCACAAAGCAGTAAAACATATGAAGCCATGGTTCTTTTACTGGGAAGCGAATAGGACAGCATCCATCACTTCATTTAAATTGGCAGATTTCCACTTCTAGCTTCTCTTGCCAGTGCTGGCGTGGATTGACTTGGCTACTACTTGGGCTGAGTTCCCATCACTGTTAGCAGTTGGCAGCAGCATATCCCAGAGGTGCCTCGAGCTGTGATTAACTACAGTCATTCCTGCCAGGCAGACTATGGCAGGTCAAAGGGTATTCATGGGGCTGTGCATAAAGTCACCTTTTCCTCTTTTTCTATTTTCAACTATGTACCCAGTTTTAAGGGTTTCTTCACCCCGGTGTATAAGTATCTCCTTTGGTATTTAAAAATAACATATGCAAAATATTAATATCTCTATTAATATCTAATCAATATTACTCATACACAGTGTGTTTGAGTAAAACAAATATCAAGTAGGACTATGACATGTGAGCAGGCACACTCCTCTTCCACTGATTTTGGCACTGGGAGTGGTTGTAGAGAAACACAATTGTGAAGATGAATTCTTTAGTGGCTTTAGGGCTTCTTGGAGTTGGCTTTCCAACCTAAAGATGCCATGGTATCTCCTTATAATTCTGTGGGGAATACTGATAGTCCTTGGTGTGAACTGTTTAAAGTATTTGTACTTTTTGATTATTTTGATTATCTTAATTCATTTGATTATCTTAATTCACCACTTGTGAGATGTGAGGAATTCAGTGACTCCATACATGAAAGTTTTGAATATTTTTGGCAAAGTAGAAAATATAATGATGCTAGATGGTTGATCTTAGCATCTCTGGACAAACTAGTAAAGGAAAACAATGAGCTCAAAACACCCATAGGAAACCTAAAGTCTTCTGACTGTGAGGACAAATTAACAAAGGAAAATAAGGAGCTCAAAGTTTCAAATTCTCAAGTCCAGATACACATAAGAAATTTTAAAGTTTCTAAATGTGTCCTGAAAGAAAATCTGTCTTTTAGCTATAGGGCTCAGATTGCAGGAAATAAAACACATGCCCTCATAATTCAATTGGCTGAACCATAATGTGAGTTTAATGCTCAGCCTTGAAGGGTAGCTGAAGCAAAGGTAAAGGCACTGATCAGAAAAAATGAGATTCACAAACTGGGATGGGGACATTCAGGAGGATCCTGATAAAGCTGAAGATGTTGAGTTTCTAGATTCTAATGAGATTACTGTGCCAGGGGAAGAGGTTTCCCTACCCACAGTGGCAGAGGCATCCCCACCTCTCCCTTGGTGCTGTTGGCCTCTTTTAGTATGCCCTGGGAAACTAATCGTGTGTTGACACAGAAGGATAAACCTGACACTCCTCAGGACTCACATTCACTGCTTACTTTTGCCTCTAGGCCTATAATCAGGTTCAAATCACAGAAGGCTCCTAATGGGGAGGTATATAGTGTGATCCATGAGAGGATTGGTTATTCTACTGAAGAATTTCTTCTTGAGTGCTCTAACTTATAATCAAAGGCCTATGCGCAAATATGTGAATGGATTTTAGAGGTATGAGATAATGGCAAAATATGTACACTTGGGTCAGGCTGAGTTTGTTGATATGGACCCATTAAGCAGGGATTTTGAATTTCATGTTGCAGCTCACATAGTAAAGGAAGGAGTTAGTAGTTTATTTGGCTGGTTGGCAGAAGTATGATCAAAAGGTGGCCCACTGTGAATGAGATACCTGATATTCCATGGTGCACTGTTGATGAGGGGATTCAGAGGCTTAGGGAAATGGGAATGCTGGAGTGGATCTCTCATGTTAAATCTAATTCTCTACACTGGGATGATCCAGAAAATATACCCTTCACTAACACCTTGAGAAACAGATTTGTGAGGAGTACACCAGCGTCCCTGAAGAGCTCTGTCATTGCTCTGTTTTGTACGCCAGATCTTACAGTGAGGAACATGGCTACTCAGTTGGGAAATTTAAGGACAATTGGATCCACGAGTGTCAGAGATCCAGTGGCAGCACTTAATCACCAAACACAAGGTTCATGTATTTACTGTAATGGACAGCTGAAGCAGAACAGTGACCAGAATGATCTGACACATGTAGATCTATATGGAATTGGCTGATCATCCACAGTGTTCCCAAAAGTGAAATAGTTGGAAAGCCTACAAAATTTTTCTAGACTTATATAATCAAAAAAATTTAAGGGTAAATGAACAGAAACCTATTTCAAATTATAGTAACAGGCTATCCATAGCCCCTTGACCAATTCCTGGATTTGACTCAGTTTACAGAACCAGAACCCTTTAAATGAAGGGGAAGCCAGGTCCCCTTGGGGAAGGATCCTGATGCACCAGAAATTTATATAGTCAACCTTTCTCCCATCCTTCCCCAGAGTAACCAAAGCTCTTTGCCTAAGTGACTGTACACTGGAGAAGGAAAATGATCAGACATTTCAGGGACTACTGGACAGTGGTTCTGAATTATCATTGATTCTAGGGGATCCAAAACATCATTGTGGCCCTCCAATAAGAGTAAGGACTTATGGAGGTCAGGTGATCAATGGAGTTTTAGCAAATATCTGACTCACAGTGGGTCCAAGAGGTTCTTGAATCTGTCCTGTATACATTTCCCCTGTTCCAGAATGCATAATTGGGATGCACATACTTAGTACTTGGCAGAAGCCTCACAATGGTTCCCTAACTTGTGGTGTGAGGTGGAAGCCACTAGAATTGCCTTTGCTTGGTAAAATAGTAACCAAAACTGATATCACACTCCTAGAGGGATTGCAGAGATTAGTGCCACCATCAAATACTTGAAGGAGGCAGGGACGGTGGTCTCCACCACATCTCCATTTAATTCTCCCATTTGATCTGTGTGGAAGATGGATGGGACTTAGAGAATGATGGTAGATTACCATAAACTGAGTCAAGTGGTGACTCCAGTTGCAACTGCTGAACTGGATGTGATTTTCTTGCTTGAGCAGATCAACACATCTCTGGTACTTGGTATGCAGCTATTGATTTAGCAAGCTGGAATTGCCAGCTGAAATTGAATTGTTTCCAAAGGTCCTAGAGATAAAAATGGAGAAGACATTTGCTACTTTTCTGAGATAAAAATACATGACACTCTTAAGAAAGGAAACGTTCATTTAGGTCAGTTTGTAGGTGTTTCAGTCCATAACAGGCTGTCTCCAAGGCAAGGTGGAATCACATAGGAGAAATAGTTTGTGGCAAACACAAGGTAGGCAATCAAGCAAGGGGCAAAATAAGCCTCTCTGTCCCTTATATTCTATGCAACCAAGATTAGGGGAGTGCTAAACCAATCAGTGGACTGATTTAGTAATCACCCACTCTTGATCCTATCACACTTAATCTTAACATTGCACCACAAATAAATTACACACTCTAGATTCAGCCACTTCTGAGAAAATCCCAGCTATGACTGCGTGAGGCTTTAGGGGGGACTTGTAGACACAAGCCATAACACCTGACATGACCTGAGTATTACCTGATCCACTGAATCATAAGGTTGGACATGCATAGCAGCTATCATTAAATAGAAATGGTATATGTGTAACAGATCCAAAGCAGGTCCAGAAGTGTTATGGCTTGTGATTTATGAGCTGTAGCCAGTGGTCTGGCTGGATTTTCAGGAACTCAGAAGGAACATAATTTGAAAATTGGTGAGAAAGATATTTGAGGAAGAGATCTGTGGATAGACCTCTCCATATGGACAAAGGATGTAAAAATATTTGTTTCCCATGTAAATGCTCATCAAAAGATGACCTCAGTAAGTGGATAAAATGAAACATTTTGTAAATAGTTGTCTACTTCTTTCTTCAGCCACCCCTGTCATTGCCCAGTGGGCTCATGAACAGAGTGACCATAGTCGCAGGGAGGAAGTTATGCATGGGCTCAGCAACATGTATGCCCACTTACCAAGGCTGAGCTGGCTATAGCCACTGCTGAAAGCCCAACATGCCAGCAGCACAGACCAATGCTGGGTCTCCAGAATGGTACCATTGTCTGGCATTATCAACCTGTGACCTGATGGCAAGTTGATTATATTGGAAATGATTGAATTTTGTCCTTACTGGCACAGACACTTCTTCTGGATATGGATTTGCCTTCCCTGTACATAATGCTTCTGCCAAAACTACCATCTGTAAACTCACAGAATTCCTAATCCACTATTATGAAATTTCAGATAGCACTTCCTCTGACAAAGGAACACATTTTATGGCCAAAGAAGTGAGGCAATGGACTCATGCTCATGGAATTTACTGGTCTTACCATGTTCCTCACCACCCAGAAGCAGCTGGATTGATAGAAAGGTGGGATATCTTTTGAAGACACAGTTACAGTGCCAGTTAGGTGACAGTGGCTTGCAGGGCTGGGGCAAGGTTCTTCAAAAGGCTGTACATGCTTTGAATCAACATCCACTTATGGTACTGTGGTCTCCCATAGCCAGGATTCATGGGTCCAGGAATCAAGGGGTGGAAATAAGAATGGTACCACTTACCATTACCCTCTGTGATCCACTAGCAAAATTTTTGCTTCCTGTTCCTTTGTTCTTATGTTCTGCCTTCTAAGTCTTAGTTCCAGAGAGGGAAAGACTTGTACCAAGAAGCACAGCAATGATGCCATTGAACTGGAATTTAAGAGTTCCTCTTGGTCATTTTGGCCTCCTCATGCCTCTGATGAAACAAGCTAAAAATGAAGTCAGAGTGCTGTGAGGGGTGATTGACCCAGACTATCAAGGGAAAATTGGACTACTACTCCACAATGGAGAGAAGGAAAAATATATGTGGAGTTCAGGAGATCCTTTAGGGCGCTTTCTAGTAATGCCATGCCTTGTTATTAAAGTCAATGGAAAATTACAACAACCTTATTCAGGCAGAATGAAAAATGCTCCAGAACCTTCAGGAATGAAGGCATGGGTAATTCCACTAAGGAAAGAACCAAGACCTACTGAGGGGCTTGTTGAAGGCTAAGAGACTACAGAATGGGTAGTAGAAGAAAGTAGTTTTAAATAACTGCTATGATCTACAACAGCTGATTCCCAGTAGTTATGACCCTGTGATCAGCTACAGAAATGCAGATTATAATTAGATCTCTCCTAATATGATTCTATTGTAATATGATGTTGATAGACTTAATATTGGTTCTTAAGGATTGTTAAACCTATATTATAATGTTCAAGTTATGAAATGTTAAGAGCAAGCATTACTGAAAGAAAGTGCCTTCTATTCTGGGGAGGGAATTAATGCATTTCCATTTGGACCCAGGATAGTTATAACACCTTAGGTGTAATTATGAACTTGTCTTTGAGACTGGTTTAAAGATATGTGCAGTTGTCAAGTTGACAATGGGTGGATTGTGATAGTTGAATGATGTGTTAACTTCAGTAAGAGAAGCTCAACTAAATTGGCTCAGCAATTCCACACCCTGGAGTGTGGAAGACCCACCATAGAGTGGCTTGTTTCCTGGATGGTATCAAGGGGAAATGAAGAAGGATGGATCAGCTTCTGTGTCTTTGGAAGAGCCCTAGTCTTTGCCTTCACCTTGGACATCATCTCCTTGCTTCCAGTGCAGAATCTTTAGCTTTCAACACAGACCCTTCAGCCTTCTATTGTGGACCCATTGGCCTCCTCATACGGACTTTCACAGAACACTGCAGTGAGCTCCAGACCTTTGGATTCTTAGGTTTCCAGCATGTAGACAGATCCTCTGCACTCTTCCACATATGACTCTGTGGGTGGCCATTGTAAGCCAATCATGCAAATTCTTATATATTTGCACATCTTGCATTATATCGGTTTCTCTAGTGCCACTGACTGATGTACTAGGGAACCTTGATGATAATGTCTTAGATTCACACCTGTAGGTCCTGAAGTTTTCTTGGAGGACAGGTAAAGACACTGAATTTCTTGAGGACTAAAACCAATTTTAAAGAAATTTGAGTTTATTCTGATCCTCAGCTTTCTCATCTGTAACAAGAGCATGGATAATAGCTCTATATTTAATAGAAGAATATGGTATATCTTTGGTGCTCAGGAATATGTCTAATATATTATAGGTACTCAGTAAGTGATCGTTATTTTTGTATCAAGGCAGCTAACCTTAGAAAGGGTTGCAATTCTCCAATCAATTCTTACATATTGCTACTACTATGAGGTTGATGCCCTATAGGAATTTTCTGAAACAATATCTAGCTCACATTTCACCCCTGGAGTCACTGATGAATTTTAGCTGAGAAATGGTGAAGCTGGTATAATGGGAAGGATCCATCTCCTACACACACACACCCACACCCCACAGGGCATATGTAACTTCAATACCACTTCAGCCCTTTTCATGCTGCATGAGAAAGGGAATCAGTAGCGCCAAGGAGCCTATGTAGGAGGTCTGCAGGTCCTGGATGGTTGCTAGGTTACCATCCCAAGAATGACCTCTTTCAGCTGACCTGCAGATACAACAGATGCAGCTGATTCCCAGTAGCCCTGCTTCTTCACTTTTAAGGTTCCCAAGAAAGTGTGTTGATACCAAAGCCAATTGGTAATAAACCTGCGAGTGATAACTAAATCACATCCTCATGTTAGGCAGATTCTATGAAATTAGGAGTCTACAGAATAGGGACAGAAATCTGTCCATCTTCCTGTACTTCCAGATTCCACAGTGCAGCTGGGTTTTGTTAGAAAATTTTCATGGTTTTTGAAGTAAAAAGACACGGCATGGAATTAGCAGAGGAAGATCCAGGTCTTTGAGAACTTTTCTTAAGTACCTCTGTGAGTATAATACTGATTAATGCAACTGCTCTCAGCACTGAAGAGAATTCCTGACAGCCCCAATTCATTGCTCAACTCTGAAATTAGCAACATTTTTCATGCATTTACTCAGTCCCAAGAACCTGACAAAAAAGCCAGTTCTACCAAACAAATATTTACCAAACACTTAGTATAACTAGACATGGAGCTAGCTGTATTGATACAGTAAGAAGCAAAACATACAAGAGCTCATCCTCATGGAACTTATAATGTAATGCAAGATAGGAATTGAACTGGTAATGATTTTTTTCCATGAGATACTGGGGATTGGTCCTAGGATCTTCCTTATGTTAGGCAGGCACTCTTCCACTGTTTCAGTTAATATGTTTTCACTGGGATGAAATACTTGACACCTGCAGCAAAGTGATTTATTTTGGATCAGTCTCAGTTCATGGTCAGCAGCCTGCAAGGCACAAAGAAGCTGGCAGTAGGACACAGGAGGGGAAAACATGTTCAAACTATGGCAGCCAGGATGCAGAGAGAAGGGAGGAGCCAGGGGCTAGACTATACCCTTGGAGGCCACGAGGTGGCCTACCTTGAAACCGGGCCCCACCCCCCAACAGCACATTCAGCTACCAAGCACCCCAATGGATAAATCTGTTGAAAAGTGTAGCACCTTCATGATTGAATCACCTACACACATGAGAATTTTAAAGGATATTTTAAAACTAAATCATAACATTCTGCTCCTGACTCCCAAAAGACTCATGGCTATCTCATTATGCAAAATGCATTTAGTCCATCTAGAAGCGTCATAAAATTCTTAACAGTTCTAGCATTGCTGAACAGTCTAAGTTCTCCCTTTAGACCTAAGGTAAACTTCTAGCTGTGAGCCCCCATACAATTTTTTCCTAAAAAGTTAAACTTTGCTGACATACAGTGGCACAGGATAAACATTTCCACTCCAAAAGGGAGAAATACGGGAATACAAAGGAATAGGACCAAAGCAAGACCAAAACGCAACAGAGCAAACAAATCCAGTTTTATGTCCACCACTTGCCTGTGGGGCAAGTTGCGATGAGACACAAGCTCCAAACAACTTGGGCAGCCCCAACCCTATGGCATTATTATTGGACGCACACCTTGTCATCTCTGTCCTGGGGCTGCTCTGGTCACTGCCTGCAGCTTTGCTCAGCAGATTCTTCACTTTCCTCAACTTCTTGGAGGCTTCACTCTTATAATTTTGAAATAGGGGAAACTCCCAAACCACTAGCTATCTGGTATGAGTTTGTGTTCTCTAAAATTGAAGAATGGATTTTAACAACAGTGGTAGTTAAGAACAGAATATATTTACGGAGGGAAAGAAAGCTTCTGTCCGAGACAGGGATAGAAAGGGGACCTGAGTAGTTTGCCAAGGAATCTACCTTTTCTAGAGATTTTTATACAGCAAACCCTTGAGGTGAGGTGGGTCCAAGGTAAGGAAAAATGGAAATCACAAGGTAAGCAAGAGATGGGATAAAACTATGGTCAACCAATAAGAATATAAGGATAATTGTTCAGGTAAAATTGATCAAATCAAGATCAAATGGGTAAATGAGTCATGTAGTAAACAAGCATGAATACAGAACAGGGGCTTTTCCTGTAGGGGATTGGGTAAGTGACTCTTCCTATCTTTCTCAAGGTGATGGATACCTATTTAGAATATCAGTCCCTGATGTCCATGCCTAGGGAGGTATGTGGGTGCATTTATTTCCTCTTTTGTCTTGAGGTCTGGACCACAGCAGGAGTGCCTGTCTCTCCTACAGTTGCAAGGTATCTTGTCTTCCACGCTGGCTCCTTTGAGGACCTAGCCCTATCTGACTACTTATAATATTTCTAACTTAGCTGCCTACAACAGTTTCACATAATACTGTCTCAAAGTCACACTGATGGCCTCTCAAGCCTTCTGAAATCTGGATGAAAGCTTATATGACCCCAAAGCTTTTATATTACACATACTTGAAAAACCAACAGCATGTGCATGATGCCAAGGTCTGCTTCCAGCTCATGCAGTAGCCAGGCCTCTTTGCATCATGGTTTCAAAGGCCCCTGAGTGCCTAAATGGCTGAGCATAGTGAAATATATCCCAGGAAAACTACTCCTAGATAGCCTTCCAGCAGGGGGATCAAGGGCTATCTTTTCTAATAAAAGCTTTACATGTTAACACCTTTGAACCTCCAAATAGTGGGACCTTGCTGATTCCTAAACTGCTTTCAAGCCATCTTTCCTGTTGTTTTGGTGCAAAGCACTTGGCCTCTTTTAAATGCTAATCTTTCCAACAATCATGTTGACCTTTGCCCCAGTTTTGCAGGCACTTCTTTTCTGGTGAACCTGCAAACCTTTAAATTATTTAGCTCTGCCATTTGCTCCTGATTTTCACTGTATTATAATTGAAAGTACCCAGTAATACCCATGTCACAGTCAGAACATAGGACTGCCTTGAAATTTTCTCTGCCAGATTAATTAGATTGCTATCCTTAACTTCAGCCTCCCTACAAAGTCTTAGGATATGGACAAAATGTTATCAATTTTTGTGCAAGAGCATAACACACGTGGCCTCTACTCCAGCTGCTAATGAGATCCATGTACCCAACTGAAAGCTCCCGAGCCTGACCTTTACCATCTGTACTCTAGTCAGCATTCTGATCTTCCGAGCTCTAAGCAGAATCTTTCGTCAAGTTTGGGATACAACATTCTATGGTTTCCCTAGACAGTATCCCCAAACCTTTTAAAATTCCTGCAAACCGGGTTCCAAAGACTTCTAAACCTCATGATCAGATATAATCTCAACAATGACTTCATTCATGGTACCAAAATCTGTCTTGGTCACTTTCTTGTCACTGGAAAATTTATTTTGGCTCATGGTTTCAGCCCATGGTCAGCAGGCTGTAAGACAGAAACAGGATGGCAGAAGGACATAGTAGAGGAAAACATTGTCAACCCATGGCAACCAGGAGGTAGAGAGAGAAGGCAAGAGGTAGGGGCTAGAACATATTCTTTTAGGCTACACCCCTAAGAGTCCACCTTTGAATAGCACATTACTGAGCATTCCAATAGGTAAATCAACTGATAGTGTAGCACTTCCATAATCTAATCATTTTCCACACTTGTAACAATTTTGAAGGACATTTTACACCTAAATTATAACAACTGTAGAGCCACATTCTCAGTGCATGAACTTTTAAAAGTGCCAAGTGTTATCAAAGGCAGGTATATAGAGCCACCTACCAAGAAGTAACTTGAGAGACAAAACAAACAGGTGTTCTGAACATAAGCATTAGAGCCAAGGAGCCCTAGATCTACCATTTAGCCTAACTGAAACTCTATAATAAAACAGGATGATAACAACAGTGTCTAGTTAATAGAGTGATGTGAGAGTTAAATGGGTAGATATATACAAAAGAATTAGATCCATATGTGGCACATAACAAACACATACTTAATGTAACTTACTATAATTTCTTTCTTGGTTTAGTCTAATGAATCATTCTTTAAGAATTATATCTTATTAACTCTTTGCAGGGAGCTAACTGCAGAAGCAGACACACTATTTTCTGTCATACCTATAGTTAAACTTATACCTTCCAAGTTTCTTGAAGACAGATTTTGACTGAGGATTAGAACAAAATATGCAGTTGATTTTACTGGGTCCAGTTTTCTGTAAGCCCAACAGGAAGTACATTTGTGAGTATTCTCACCAGATGGTGGTCTAGGGCTGGCTCCTCAGTCCTAAGAACAAATGAATAACTCAATGGCATCTGTATGAACTCATTAAAATGAACAAATGTGATGCGCAAGACTCTACAAGTAGGTGTTAAGAGCATGACTTAGTTCTCACACTGAATGTGCTGAAGGCATTTTTCAGAAGGAATAAATGCTAATCAATAAAGAATGGCTATTGTTCCTGGCAGTGAGAGTTTTTAGGCAATCACTGGAATAGAAATAAAGTGATATCGACTCAGCCTTAAATCTAGACATTGATGAAGGTATTGGAAACTGTCCACACAACACAAAGGCTTTCTAGTCATTTCCTAAGAAGTAGAGAGCAGAAATCTGCCAACCTTTAATTCAAAGATCTTACAAGACTTTAAAAGAAAGCATTAGAGATGTTTCTGAGGAGGATATAACACCTTAGAACAAGGAACTCCATACATTGCCACGACATTCAGCACAGACTTACACCACCATGGGTTGCCATTGCTGAGATCAGAAGCCTATTCTCATTCCTCTCACTCAAACGTATAGATATTGTCCTTCAGTTTCCCTCATTTAAAGAATATGATGTATTATATATTCATGGAAACTATTAGCACTGGAAGGACTTTAGAGACAGTACATCAGAACTCTGCTTTATAGATGAGTCAACCAAAGTTGAGAGAGGGGGTGACACATTTCAGTGTTTGCTCACTTAACAGCGGAGTGTAAACTAGAAGCCAGACGCTATTCATTGTCCTCACTTCCTTCTGCTATCTTGGGTGATTTTTACCATCTGCTGGGGGATTCTCTGGCCATTGCTAGATTCTGTGTTGGTTATAAACATCTTGAAAGCAATGATGAGAATATAGAGTAAGACTTGCTGTTTTCACCAAGTTATCACTCTCAGAGTGATTTATTACTTTTTTAGCTACTTGATGTCTAATGGTGGGCAGCATCTAAGGCTGAACAGTTTTAGTAATTAGGTTGCTAGTAGAGCTTATTCTGCTTTGTTTTTCCTTACCTGTATCACCTCTCCCCAACATTGCTACTTCTCTTTCAGGTCAACTCAAACAAAAATACTGTCTTCACCCTCCATGTAGGCAGAGCTGATGTGCCATTCAGGGGGGGCTCCATCTTCTCTTTAGACTTATCCCTTATAAAGTGTAAATTTTATTATTATTATTTGTTTTCTTGCCAGTATTCCCATTAGATCGTATACTCTACAGGATGAGGAAACACAGCTTTTCCCCCCTACCCCACTCTATTAGCTGAAATACAGAAAATCCATCTTGCTCTCAAGAGAAAAGGCAGAGTGTCTGGCCACTGGTTCAGAACAGCTAATAAGATGTTGAGAACATGTGAATTTATCTTCTGCTTTCTTTGTTCTCTCTGTGAAATAAAAAGGGAGATTGTAACCTGAGAAGGATGGGTAGGGGAAAATTTGACTATTTGAAGAGTGAAATGAAGATACAAGGTTGTTAAGAGAGGGGAACAGGGTATGGGAGGGCCTGGAGTGAGATAGTGAGATGTTTATCTAGGACAGTGTGGGAAAGGCTGGACCAGAGTCATGGAACTGTATTTCACAGTAGCACTGAAGACCAACTTGAGGTGAGGGCTATGAGTTTCAAGAGAGACCACAAGCAGGGTTGGATTTTTTAAATAGATGAATTCATTAGGAAGATGAAGATTCAGCGTTGATGGGGAATTATATCTAACAGCATTCAGGGTTTTGCTGAGAGAGTGCCACAGTGGAAGAAGGAGGCAAGAACAGAGTGGGAACAATGCCAAAAATTCACTGCAGTGTTCCACCAAGGGATCTCAGCTAGGTGGTAGGAAAAGAAGAACTGAAGAGATGAAGAACAGTAGTTGTCTGTGTCAAAGAACTGGAAATAAATCCTGCTAGTGGAAAGAATGCAAAGAAACCTGAGCAGAAACGTAAATGGCTAGAAGATTCACCTCATGGAATATTGGGTTAATAATATCCCTTAATTATTGTGGAGTGATCAGGTTTGCAATCTCCCAAATCAGTGTATGGCAAAGGGTAAATAAAAGAGGCAAATGGAATGATTTTAAGGCTCCAGGAGGATCAAAACCCTCTCACAGAATTCAAGATTCTATTGGAGCTAAGATCAAGACCCATTCTGGGTGGCCCATATTTATTTAGTTATCAGAAGAAGGGAAGGGAATACTTAAGAAGTGTCAAAACCCTCAAGCACTTCTCCAAGTAAGATATTAAGTTAATCCACCCAGAAGTGAATGCTTGAGGCTATAATCTTTATCTAGTTGAGATTGGAGCCAGGTGTCCTGGGCTGTGACCTTGCCTCATCCTTTGAGGCTTTACAGCTTCACCTGCCATTACAGGCCTCAGTAAGGATCACAGAGGTTCACTTACTATGAGTCCACTGCCCATCTCCAGACAAGGAGCCTAGGCTTTGGACAGACTCACAAGTAAACATGGAAAGCCAATTGGTTAATTTAAGTTCTGCTCAGGGGTGCTTCATAGTGGTCTTCATCAATGGAGGGTGAAGACCAAGTTTTCCTCTTTTAATTTGTGGCCAATGGTAGTATTGATCATTGCAGCCATATTTTAGGGAGGAGGTAAATGTATCCCATTGGTTCTTGTTCAGAGTGGGCTACTGCTGAGTCTTTGCTCCCAACTACCAAGTTTTCCTCTCTCTCCAGTCCCTTGTTTACTCTTTTGCCCATTCCACAAATACCTAGTGAGATCATGATCCTGCGACTCATCATTAGAAGTTGTGTCACCACAACCTGGAGCAGAGGAGAGGAAAGGTCTCTGGGAGCGTGGCATTAGGTCACATTCTTTCATTCATTGTCTCATTTTCTTCCAAAGTAGGCATCACTTAACCTATTTTACAGATTAAGAGACTGAGGTCCCAGAAAAGTACATTTCTTAATAAAATTCACACAGCAAACAATGTGTGTGTGCATGTGTGTGTGTGTGTGTTTAGGGCTAGGCTCATATTCAGTTGTGTTATGTTGTCTATGCTAGAGAGAATTGGGACACTACATGATCCCTAAACCTCTTTGAACTGCCCACTGAATTATTCCACATATTTGACCAACAGTCTTTTGTTGTTGTTGTCATCTTTGTTATTTTGTTTATTTGATCTCCCAAGATTCTGAAAGGGTAGCAGCTCTAAATGGTGTAGGTTATTTTATAATAGTAGTTTCCTACAGCTGGATCATGGCTTTGGTTTTTGATAGAGACAATAAGATAAAAAGTCTATGTTTATGTTTACAGCCTCTTATACTGACTATGTCCTATGACTTAATAAAATTTTGTTATTAAAATAGATGCATCTTGTGATCATGGTGTTAAGCAAAATAAATTAGACATCCAATAATTTCTGTTATATGAGAAACTCAAATTAAAAAGAGCAAAATAAAGAGTAATTATAGAAAGTAGGGAGGAGCTCTTTCTCAGATGGGAAGGGGATCAAGAGATGGAAGGAGGGAGAGGGATAAAAGGGGAGGGTAAAGAGAAAAGGGGATGATGAAAGGATTTAAGATGCGTTATATACTTGTATACGAGGAATGTAAACAGTCTGTATTGCAAAATGTACTAATAAAAATAAATAAAGATATCCTTGAGCTTAATTCCTTTTAATATTAAAACATTCTCTTTTCAAAAAGTATGATTTGAAATCAAGCAGAAGATAGGAGTTTGTTTGCTTGTTTTAATGTTCTTTTTAGGCAAAATAAATACATGATACTAGGTTTGTTCTCATAATGATTTATATCATTTTTACCAGTCCTGAAATTAAAAGTCTTGGAACCACTTGTGTAAAGACAACATGCTGTAAAAGTGTCCTGAAGTGACCTGGCATCAGGGCCTGGAGGGGAAGGAGTCCTTCCTTTGTAGCTTTTCTATCTTCCCTGAGCCAATGAAATTCATGGGTTTAGGACCCTTAAATTTTCATTAATGTGTTTACAAATCCACTCCTTAGTTGGTTTTTCATATCATTTACTCTCAAGTGGATTTGGAGTTGACATGTTCTCTTCATACTCCCTGAGTCCCATAAAGATAAACTGTACACACAACCTGGCACCAGTGCAGAATATTTCTAGGTGGGGTTGCCAGGAAGCTCAGGGAGGGGTTTGGAAATCAGCACTCACAGCTGCTGCCTGCTGGGAACAATGAGCAGTAGCCCTGCCTCCCCATCAGAGGGTGGTCTCCTGATGGTACAGCATTGAATGAGCCATCAAGTCTTTCCTAGTTCTGTAGAACCAGCAAAGCACCCAACAGCAATGAGAAGTTGGCCAGTAGGGGCTCAAAGTCAATCAACAATGTTTCTTTGGATCAGTTGTGGAGCATTACCTGGGCCTTGGTAACAGGGGACCAGAGAAGGCTTATTCATTATATTCTAGTAATGTGAAGGATCAGAAAATGAGCTGAAAGTCACAGAAAGTCACCAAGTTCTGGATATTCTGATGATTTTCTTAAACCAAGTTACAAAAGGGCATACTCTGCTAATCTTCACAGAAAGCTTTGTCATGCTTCAGTTTTCCTACTTTTGGCTAGTGCAAACTCTTCATTTTATTTTTTTACTTGTTGAAAAATTATAGTTATTAGTTCAAAATTTATTCAAAATAATAGGTTTCATTATGACATTTTCATACATTCATATATTGTGCTTTGATTTTATGCACATTCCCTGTGATGGTCTCTTAGCGGTATGTCCCCTCCCCTTTGTTCCATTCCCCTTTCCTAATTGTCCTTTTCTGATGCTTTCTGTTTTCATGTCCTTCCCTCCTACACTCCATAAATAAGAAATAAACGTGTCTTTCTAGGTCTGACTTATTTTGTTTAACATGATAACTTCTAGTTCCATCCAGTTTCCTGCAAATGACATAATTTCATTCTTCTTTATGACTGAATAATATTCCATTATGTACCTATTCCACATGTACTTTATTAATATGTTTGTGATATGTAATGAGTACATTAATTGTGGGCAGTTGGTACATGTACATGACCCATCTTAATTCGTTTTAAACCTCCTTCCCCTCCCTGTTTCTCTCCCATTCTCACTTTCATTGAATTCAACACTTTGTCTTCCTCCTCTTTTCTTCCTTCTTTATGTTGTGCATAGATATTTTTTCTTTCATTATGCACAGTATAATATGGTGACTTTGGGTATAAGCTCTGGATTTCTCATATTGCTGCCAATATGTACTGGTATTTAGATCTTCAATCTTGTCAACCATGATCTTCTCACCTATAAAGGGGGATAATAATAGCACTTCCTGCTCTAGTGTTGTTAGGAGGTTAAATAAGAAACTACCCATGAAACACTAGATATTCCTACCATGGAATAGGTGTGCAATACACGTCAGCTAGTATGATTATCTTTAAAAGTACAGAATAGGCAGGAAATGGGTTGTAGAGACTCAGACCGATTGCTTTTATTAGCCACATGCTCTCATCATGGTGTAACTGGAACTCTACACAACAGCAGGTGAAGGCTTTGCCTCAGTATCACTGGTTGGCTAACATCTGCCTCCTGAGAACCCATCCTGGGGTCCACAACTGGGGGACAACTTCTAGATGACCATGGCTTTTTGCTTTACAATTTGCTATTTAGCCAGGCACATAATTTCAATGACACAGATTTCTAGTTTTAGTTAAAAAAAAAATAGGGCTTTTGAAAACCACTATAACTACCCAAGTTTCTACTTTGTTCTATCTACACAAATAGGAAAACTGGGTGAAGAGAAAATTTTTCTAAAATGCATAATCTATCTTAGAGAATAATTTGACTCATGACTTAGCTCTAGGACTATTTTTTCCCTTGGAGGAGAAATGGGCATGCTTAAAGGGAAAGTTTTATTTGCTAACATAAAAATGCTACTTTGAATCTAGTTGCACAGGAAGCCTAAAACCTCTGAGAATTTATGTCATACTGACAATGTGAGGTTGTCCAAAGACTAGAATAAAATATGTTTGGAAAGCTTTGGTGTGTTGGATGACTCTGAGCGAGAACCACACCTCTAATGTCCTCATTAATAGCAGTGCTTACTAATTTGGAAATTCACTAGGCCATTGCTTCAATTTCATCCTGCAAATTTTAGTAGAACTGGACATGTTGCATTCCTTCCACTGATTTAAAAGCATAACATGTATTCACTAATGCAAAATGAGTCAAGATTTTAACATACTTGAATGATCTTAAGCAGGCCCATCTTTGAATAAGCTGATTTTAATTTTGTTTTAAAGCAAAATGATTTTGGCCTTGCATTAAGTCATTGGAGATGTGGGGCTCTGATCGATAAGCTTTGCCGTGAAGAAATACTTTCATTCCAACGAAAGTACAAGAGCTTCACTTCAGAGAAATTGCAATAAAATGATCCTTTCAGATGATACAGACTTCAGGCTTGTTCTTTGATTTGAAAAATCTTTACAAGAAAAGAAAACCAAGAGAAAAGATCAAGTAAACAGGACTTCAAACATTTTATCTTGAATTTTACATGGTTAAAGAGAGGATTGTGTTTGTAATTCACAGGGAAGAAAGGGTTTTTTTTATCAACTACGAAAATGACACTCAACAAACCATGTGTTCTTTTAGGGTTTAAAGAACACTGAGAAGTGCATAAAAAGTGATTGCATTTTAATTATGGCCTGCAAAACTCCCCAGGTTTTTTGAATTCTATATTGTATCATTTTTTGTCTATAACTGTATCAAAGTTAGTACAATCTAAATTTCATAACTTATTTATCTTAATTTGTTTGATTAGCTTTCCTTATCTCCAAAAATGCCATGTCATATGTTTCATATATATATGTAAATTTACTCCTGTGGGCTACAGTTCTGTGACACTGAATAATATACAGTTATGTATTCCTCATGATACAAACCAACTTCATCATCTCCAAGAATTCCTTTTTCTGCACTTTGGTAGCCATCCCTCCCCTTCTGTTATCCTCTGAATTTATCCTGATAACTAATCTGTTTTCTGTCCCTAAAGTTTTCCCTTTTCATCCTATTAAAGGAGTATATA
>NW_004955431.1:9519183-9536839 GCF_000276665.1 Chinchilla lanigera | reverse complement strand
AAAACCAAAAAAAAAAAAAAAAGAGAAAGTTGCATTTAAGAGTCATCCATGTTGGTACAGTATTAATATTTTGCATCTTATTACTGCTCAGTAGTATTCCATTATAGGCATATGCTACAATTTAATTATCCCTCCCCTGTTAATGGAAATTTGAGTTGTTTTTAGTTTTCAAAAGCTAGGAATAAGCTGGTTATAAATACATGTATATGAGCTATTAGGCAAACATATGTTTTCATTTCCTTTAGGTAAATGTATGTTTAACTTTATCAAAAGCTACCAAGTTGTTTGTCAAGGTAACTACAATTTTGCATCCCCTCCAGCAATATATCAGAATTCTAATTGCTCTTCATCCTCATTAGACCTTGATGTTGTCAGTTTCATTTTTCATTAGCCATTTAAATAGAAGTATTGTTGTATTTTCATTTCCCTAATGACTAAGGATATTGAGTGTCTTTCCATGTGCTTATTTGCCTTCTGTATATCTTCTTGGTGAATTATCTGTTCAGTTGTTTTGCCCATTATTATTGGTTTGTTTGCTTTCATATTTTGAGTTTTAAGGGATCTTTATACATTACAGACATATGTCTATTGGCAGATATGTGATTAGAAAATATTTTCCTCTCAGTCTGCAGCTTCTTTTATTCATCCTATTAAAATGTCCTTTATACAAAAAGGTTTTAAATTTGATAAAGCCTAATATACTGTTTTTTTAATGGATTATGCTTTGGCCTCTCTGCCTAACTCAAGGCAAGGATTTCTTTTTAATGTCAAAACTTTGGGAACTCTCCAGAGACTTGCCGTTGAACCTAGTATCTAGTAATTGAAAAAATACAATATGACAAAATGTATTAATCACCACAGAGTGTCTATGTTTTTTAATAAAATAGGAATCTCTCCACGCACAGGCATGTGCTGCTGCTTGGTGAGAACAATAGTTTGATGTGCAAATTCAGGACCCTCAGCTTTCTCACTGAAGTTCCCTCCTGATTTTCTCCTCTCTCCTTCATCAGTTAGGATTCATTGGTGGCAGCACAAACAGATTCTGGTCTGGCTTATGTTTATCTTGTGTTTGTAGCCTTGTTAAGAAGAATAAAGAACAGTACTTTGAAACAGCCAGGAATTAAGTTAGTTCCAGCAGCGTCAGGAAGCCACAGCTGCAAGTACTGAAACAGTGTTTGTCTTGCTCTGCTACTGGTGTGGTCAGGCAACTACAGCTTTGGTGAATAAATTCCTGATGCTTTCAGACTCTTTGCCCAAAGACTTGTATTCAAACTTCAGACTGGAAAGTGATCAGTTGCCCTGGTCTTAGCATGTGGTACTCAGCTATAGAGGCCCAAGTGTAGTTAAGAACTCCTTTGGAGTTCTGACACTGGGCACTGTGAGGCCAGAGTGAACAAAGTTTCATTAAACCAAAAAACTACAGATCACACTGATGTTGATTGTGATTTAGGTTTACCATGTCCCCCGAAAGTCTTGTCTTCTGAGGTGTGGTTTTTAGAAGGTGATTTGGTAAATCCCTTGATGAATTCACAGCTGAATGTGCTGTGTAATAGGTAGGGTCTGGTCAAAGAGGTGGTCACTGGGGACTTGACCTAGAAGAACGTATTCTTGCTGCTGGCTCCTCACATCTCCCTCCACTTCCTGGCTGCCATGGAGGGAGTAGTTTTCCTCTTCCGTATCCTTCCATCACACTGTCTCTGCCTTGGAGCAAGCTGACGGGGCGTGGGCTAAAGCCTCTAAAACATTGGGCCAATATAAACCACACCTCCTTTAAGTTGTGGCTGTCAAGAATTTTGATGTAGCAGCAAGACAGTGACTAATACAATGTTCATTTCAATTCAACAAACACTGATGAAAAGCCTATGAGTGGTGCCACTGTGAAGGCTGGGATGATACAAATATTATGCGATTTGTGTATCCCATGAGATATTGGTTGCCCAAAAAGGCCTTATGAGTATTGCTAGGAAAGCCAGAGAAGGACCATAGATATCTCATTTGAAAGGATAAAGTTGGGGATGCAGCTCAGTGGTGCAAGTGTGAGGTTCTGAGTGCAATTCCTGGTACCCACCCCCAATTAGGTAAAGCATTGCTTAATGCCTAAGAGGCAGAAGAGTAGGAAAATTTTTTTTCAGAAAGAAATAGGTGGTTTGCTGTAACATGGGAAATGGGTGAAAGAATGAATGGTTTGGGAAAAGGCTGCAGTAACAGAATGGAATAATAGTCTGTGGTCCAAGTTAGGATTTTTATCCAAACAGCAAGAAGGAGCAAAGATCCAAGCTGAGAATATGGTGGGAAGGAAGGGAGTTCTAATGGCAGAGCTGGAATTTACTTAAAGCTCCTGGCTCCAAATTTTCAAGATTCCAAAGTGGGCTGTGCATAGCATTATTTCTTTTTATTCTTCTTGACAAGAGTGAAGTAATAACACAAATTGCTATAGCAGTGTGGAAGCCTGGTTATCTCATGTTAATTTGAGATTTTAAAAAGCTATTGTTTTGGTAGTATCTTTCTGCCAATAGATAGAACAAAATATAGAGCTGTAGAACACACAGGGCCTCTGATGTTATCCAAGGGTATCTACCGTCTTCATATTCAGAAAAAAAAAAAAGTGAAACGCCAAGAGACACAGTAACTCACTGTTAGGTTTATGTCTGGATTTCCCCCTCCAAATCTCATGCACTCAGAGGTGGGGCTTTTAGGAGGTGATTGGATCACAGAGATGTGATACTCATTGGAGAACTGGTTTACTGATGAATTTATGGCTAAATATGATGTCTGGAGGTGAAGCTTTGTAAGAAGAGGTGGGTCACTGGGGGCATGACCTGGAAGGTGCTATCTGCCTTCCTCTCTTGATTCTTCTCCATTTCCCACTGCCATGCCATGAGCTGTTTCTCCTCTGCCATTCCACCCTCCTCTGGAGCCAGTCAAGTATGGATTTGAACTTTTACAAAATGTGAACTAAAATAAACATTTCCCCCATTAGAGACATGGGTGTCAGGTATTGTGTTTTAGAGCCATGCAGAGTGACTAAGACATTCATTCAAACTCACTTACAGTAATGATTCAACCTTTCTGAGTGGCTACTGCTCTCAGTGGTCTGGGATGCTTCCTGACTCCACAAGTTAAAGGAGGAAAGGTTTAATTTAGCCCATGTCTTCAGGAGATTCAGTACATGGTTGGCAGGCTCCAAGGAAGAAACTTCACGGTGTAAGGGTATGGTGGAGTGGAGATGATTAGTTTATGGTGAGTGGGAAGCAAAGCAGGAGAGCAATACCAGGGAGTAATGGGTTAGGGAACATATGTAGTACCCAAATTCACTTCTCCACGACCCACCCAGGCACATCAAGAATCATGCGTTACTAATCTACTAGACATTTCTTAATCAAGATTAACAGACATATGACTTATTAGTGTCTTTCACTTTTATGAAACAGACAAAAGACAAATTTTCTATAAAACTGATATTGAAGATATATATTTGAATTAATTATAGCCCCACACTTTTGTAAGATACAGGACATAGGAGGTGATTCTGTCTTAATTTCAAGGCCATATTTTACACATTTATGTGTGGACATACAAATTTAACACTTTGTCTCCATGGGTCAGAGGTGACTAAGTTCAATCCCTGTCAACAAAACGCTCAAAGTCTGACATGCTCAAGATCATTTGCAGAACAGAAGACAAGAAGTCATAGTTCTCTTGATTCTAGTTCCTGCCTAAAATCTTGGGGAATCTAGTTTTCTAGAAAGCCCAGGAATCTTCTTGTTGCAAATTAGTTATGCAGTAAGAATCACCTCATACTGAGGAAAAAACAATGACAGTTATTGATTTCTTTTAAGGTTTCTCACTTCTCCCAACTTGGGCTTAAGCTTTATCATCTCTGAGCCCATCCCGTGGGAGTCCTGAGCATTCCTCTGGCAGGAGCTGTTCTCAGGTAGGTCTTTGGATGGGGCCTCTTGCCAGTGAGCTTGTTGGCTCCCCACCTCTTTCACACTGTGCAGCCATCTGGAGCTCTTCCCAGACATTATCAGAAAAGACTGCAAGTCTCTCACTCTCCTCACGGGGCCACTGCCAAGCTTGCTCAGAGAAACAGTTAGCTAGATCAATGCCCTTCTCTTCCTACATCTGTTCCCTTGACTATCTGCCAGGTGCTGTGCTAGGTGTTGGACCAAGGAGGATAATGCACTGTTCCTGCCCTTTGGGAATTCATGGTCTATAAGGAAATAGGCTACATTTACAGTTAATTTAAATTATCTGGCCGGATTCTAACAGACATGTAATCAGAGTGCTGTGGACATGGCATCTAGCCTGGGAGTTGTGAGAAGATTCCTACTGGTTCCAATGTAATTTTCTCTGCTGGCACAGAGAGCCCCACACCTTGCATACAGAGAGTCTCCAGAAGGTGAGCTTATTTCCTTGCAGAAAAATACATGTCTGATTTGTACATCCTTTTTCGCTGTCACAGATCCTTTAACTACTATGACCTGGTGTTCTTCAAACCTTAGAACAAGGTAGAATTTCACTTTCAAAGATCGTAGACAATGTGTCTGAGAGGCAGCTCCATTCTCTGGGCACTTATTTGCTCCTTTCTTTGTGGCACTGTGGCAATACAACACTCACATTCCTGTGTAGTTTACACATTGTGTATCTCTCCACACAACCTATGTGTTAAAGTCCGCAGTTTGGCACCATGGGCAGGTGGTGAAACTTGGAGAGGTGGGGTCTCACAGGAGGCTGCTGGAATTCTTTGGGAGTATGTCCTCAAAAGGCATACTGGGACCTTGTTCTCTTCTTCTTCCTTCTGCTTCCTGGCCATGAAGTAATCTGCTGTGCTCCACCTTATGCTGCCTGCCATAGCTTTTCATTTTAGTTCATGCCCACAGCAATGGGGCCACTCAAGCATAGACTGAAATGTCCAAAACTGTAAGCCAAAATAAGCTGATTATGTTGGATATTTGTTTCAGTAATGGGGAGCTTACTGTGCCAATTAATCATAGTTGCTAACTTGACCAGATTAAGAGACTCCTGGAGAGGTGACTGGACCATGGGGACACTATACTCATCCCTGGACTAATACACTGAGGTTCAATGCTAAATATGTTGCTAGAAGATAGGGCCCAGTTGGAGGTGAGTCACTAGGGGCATGCCTTGGGAAGGTATATCTCTTGTTAACAGTCTTTCTTTTTGCTCCGCTTCCTGGCTGCCATGAAGTGAGTAGCTTCGCTGCACCATGTTCTTCTTGCACCATGTTTCTGCCTTAGAGCCATCCAACCAGGGACTGAGCCCTCCGAAACTATAAGCCAAATATACCATTTTTCTTTTAAATTATGGATTTTGAGTATTTTGTCCCAATGATAGGAAAACTAATTAATACACTGACTACACACAAGTTCAAATCGACCATCACTTATAGAGCAAAGAAAAATTAAATATAATTAAAACAATTGTAGTATAAAATCAATTTTATATCATAACCTAAGTCTTTAAAAGTAGTCATCAGAATACAGTACCCAACCTACTATTATAAAGTAATGAATTTTTAAAACAAGTATCTGTAACTAGATATAAACATAATTTTCACTCCTTTTAGTTATGTCAGGCAGTTATAAATATTAAAATGATGATATCACAGCTAGACAAATTTTGCAGAAAATTCAATCTCATTACTTTCATAAAAATTTATTGTACCACAGTGATATATGTGCACCCAGTTTTATAGCAGTACAATGTCTAATAGCTAAATCTTGGAAACAACCCAATTGTTTATCAACTAACAAATGAATAAAAAAGATGTCTTCTTATTCAATGGAGAACTCTTCAGCCATAAAGAAGGATAATCTTGAGATTTTATAGGTAAATGGATGCAACTTGAGACCATATTAGTAAGTGAAATAAATCAGACTGACATGTGTAAACATTATATTGTCTCTCTGGTATGAGAAATTGAAAAGAACAAATAAGGTCTAAAATGTATAATAGACATTGTGAAATGGGAAGAAATTGCCTAAAAGGAACTAGGATGGGAAAAAGGGGAAAGGAAGAAAGGGAAAAGGGAGAAAAATGCAAGTTAGCTATACTGTAAGTGTATCCTACTTCACTAAAGAGGAAGGTTTGTGCTAGTACTGATTGGAGAATTTCTTTATGCCACATTTTTTACTTTGAATAATTACTTTGAGGATGCCAATATGTGATGTTAACTATTGCTATCCTCCTAATGTTTTAGTAAGATAGTCTTACTTTTTTCAATAAAATAAAATATAAAGTAGAAAGAGAATTTCTGTACTCATGAAAAATTTATTTCTACAGTGGTTGTACCAGTCTTCAGTCCCACCAACAGTGGAGAAGGTGTCTTGGTTACTTTTCTCTCGTTGCTGAGACAAAATACCCAACGCCCAGAATGAAGGAAGGAATGGTTTATTCAGCTTACAGTTTGTGGAGGTTTCAGTCCATACTTGGCTGGCTCCGAGGCAGCAGATAGCAAAGCAACAAGAGCAAGGGGGAATGGCAGCCGAACAGCAAAGCAGCCAGAGCAAACGGGAGGAATGGCGGCGAGCAGCTTCTTTCCCTGCCTTACTTTGTAAACAGGCTACCCCCAAGTAAGGGACGTGTAGCTCTCACATAATCTCCTTGCCCTCCTCTTCCACAGGCTCAGGATGTATACAAAGTAAGTATCCAGGCTTCCTGCTGAGTCACTTAGCCAAACCTCTAGACTCCCCAAGTTGACACAATGTTTCAACCATAACAGAAGGGTTCATTTTTCTCCACAGCCTCTCCAGCATTTGTTGTTGGTTGATTTTTTGATGATATCCATTCCTTCTTGGGTGAAATGGAATCTCAGTGCTATTTTAATTTGGATTTCTCAAATGACCAATGATGTTGATCATTTTTCCATATATTCCTTAGCTGTTTTTATTTCTTCATCTGAGAAGTTTGTATTCATCTCAGATTCCCATTTTTGGATTGGATCTTTGAATTTTGGAGGGCTGATTTTTAAAAATTCCTTATATGTTCTGAATAGAAGTCCTTTGTCTGAGGGGCAGTTGGCTAAGTTTTTTTCCAAGCTTGTAGATTTTCCTTTTACTCTGTTGGTGATTTCTTTTGATGTGCAAAACATTTTAATAAGAAGAGATCCCACTAGTTCATTCTTTGGACTATTTCCCATGTAATTTGGTTTTTGTTCATGAACTCTCTGCCTATGTCTATGACTTCAAAATTTCTACCAACTTTCTCTTCCAGTAGATTTAGTGTTTCTCTTTTGATATTGAGATCTTTTTGATGCATCTTGACTTTATTTTAGTGCACAGTTATAGACATGAGTCTAGTTTTAGTCTTTGGCATGTAGAAAGCCAGTTTTTTCCAACACCATTTATTAAAGAGGCTATCTTTCTTCCAGTGAACATGTTTGGCCCCTTTGTCAAAGATAAGGTGGCTGAGTGTGTTTGTAGTTGTGTCTGAATCTTCTAATCTGTTCCATTAACCCTCAGGTCTGTTTTTTTGCCAGTACTGTGCTGATTTTATCACAGTAGCTTTGTAGTGTAATTTCTAGTCAGGGATTGTGATGCCTCCTGCCTTGCCTTTGTTGCTCAAGATTGCCTTTTTTATTCTAAGTCTCTTCTGGTTCCACATGAATTTTAAGAATTTTTTCTCTAATTCTGTGTGGTATGTTAATGGCATTTTGATCAGATTGCATTAAATCTGTATAACAATTTTGTGAGTATGGCCATTTTCACAATGTTGGTTCTTCATATCCATGAGCAAGGAATATCTTTCCATTTTCTGTCTTTTTGAGACAGGGTCTCACTATGCAGTTCAGGCTGACCTTGAGCTCACTTTGTAGCCCAGGCTGGCCTCGAACTCACAACAATCTTCCTGCCTCACCATCCCGAGTGCTGGGATTACAAGCTTGCACCACCACGCCTGGCATCTTTCCATTTTCTGAAATCATCTTCAATCTTTTTTTCAGAGTACTGTAATTTTCAGTATATAGATCTTTTACTTACTTTGTTAGATAGTTTTTAAGTATTTCATTTTTTGGATGCTATTGTGAAGGGTGTGGTTTTCCTAATTTTTCTCCCAGCGAGAAAAGTGTGCTGATTTTCCTCCCAGTGTGCAGGAATGCTATTGATTTTTGAGTGCTGATTTTGTATACCACTACACTACTGAATGTGGTTATTAAAGCTAGATGTCTTTTGGTGGAGTTTTTGGGTTCTTCTATGTAGAGCATTATGTCATCTGTGAATAATGATAATTTTACTTCTTACTTTCCTATCCTTATTCCTTTTATTTCTCTCTCTTGTCTAATTTCTCTGGCTAATGTTTCCAGAACTATATTGAAAAAGAGTAGTAAAAGTGAACATCCTTGTCTTGTTCATTATTTTAGAGTGAAAGCTTTCAGTTTTTGTCCATTTAATATGAGGTGGAAATTCCTCAAAAACCTAGCATTGGAGGTCCTGCTTGACCCAGCTATTCCCCTGCTGGGTATTTTTGCAGAAGAATTGAAAAATCATACCACAGTGATATATGTGCATATCACCACAGTGATACTAGTGTTTATAGCAGCACAACTGATCATAGCTAAATCTTGGAAACAACCCAAATGCCCATCAACTGAGGAAAGTATAAGAAATGTGCGGTATTTTTATACAATGGAGTATTACTCAGCTATAAAGAAAGACAAACTCAAGCCTTTTACAGGTAAATAGATGCAACTAGAGAACATACTCATACGTGAAATAAATCAGACACACATGTGTAAACATCATATTGCCTCACTAGTGTGAGAAATTGAATGAGTAAATAAGATGTAAAATGTACAATAGATATTGTTGTTATGGCTTGTGTCTGGATGTCTCCCCAAAGCCTCATGAAGTCATGGGTGTGGGCTTCTAGAATTTATGATTGATCTATGGTCCAATACTGGGATTATGGGTGTGAGTGTTACACCCACCCCGGGGCAGGTAGTTTACATACAATATAAGGAAGGAAAAGAGCCTTGTTCTCCCCTTTTTGCTCTTTCTGCTTTTGCTGTCTGTGCCATCTTGAAGTGTTACCACCTTAAAATGTTGCCCCTTTGCCCTGCCACCCTGCCATGGAGCCAGGTGATTATGGACTGAAGCCTCCACAAACTGTGAAATAAACCTTTCCTTCCTTAATTTTGGATGTCAGGTATTTTGTCTAACAAAAGAAAAGTAGCCAAGACATTGTGAATTAGGAAGAAACCATTCAAAAGTAAAGACAAACTGTGTTGGGGAAAGAGAAAAGGAAGAAAGGGAAAAAGAAAAAAATATGTTTATATACAAGATAGTTAAGATAGTTACACAGCTAGTTTGTCTTTATTGATTGAAAGCAACGGTTAATGTGTATATAGTTTGATCAATTTTGTATGCCTATATCTAGTGCTCTGAGCAGCGACTTTGTATAAGTACCATGATCTAACCAATTGCACCACTGGAGCTCTGAGCAACTACTTTGAAGATAACAATATGGCATATAATAATCATTGTCAATTTCTTACCATCTCATTTTAAAATTTTGTATTATTTTTATTGTTTTTTCTCTTTAAAATAAAAAATATTGTATTCTAAGCAATGCTAATTAGTATGACCATATATCTTATTTTTCAAAGTCCAGTTGATTTCTTTCTGAAGATAAAATGTCTGCTCATAAAAGAGATTCAAAGGTATTATGACTCCACTGTGTCTTACTTCATCTGAAGTTGACTTCCTATTTTTTATCAGATAAAAATTTAATATCTTAAACACTATGTGATAAGTTGTATTATTATTACAAATAGTTATTGCCCTTTCCTGTTAACATTAGGCTGAATTGTGTGACTTGGTTTCCTTTGAAATATGAGTGCATGTGACATTTGTTAGCTCTTAACAGATGCTTTGAAAGCATATGTTGGTTCTCAAAAATAATTTTCTCTCTGTCATAGGATTGGCACACCCCATTTAGGGATTGTTCTTTCAGCCCTGGTCTTTGCATGAAGATGTGAAGCAAAATCGCAGTCATCTCCCTATGAACATGTGACATACGCAGGACTTGATTCTTTGTTGTCATTAGTCACTGATGTTTGGAAGTTATTTGTTACTACAGTGCAATATACCCTATGCTGATGAATGCACATGGTCTGCAAGGTTTTACATGATCCTCTGTCCTCATTTTTCATGAGTACCCTTTCTCGCTGTTCCTCCCTTCACTGACTTCTTTTCCATCCATTTTGACTTTCTCTAAACTCCTCAGAACTTCCAAATACTTTCTTATTTGAGGGCCTCTATACATGCTATTTGTTCTGCTTGAAACTGAATTTTTTTTCTGAGTTCTACCATCCCTTCTACCTTCTTGATATGGCAAATGTTTACTTATTCTGAGGAAATAAGATCTTAGGTCTCAAGGAAACTGTTTTACCTTCTTTAGAAAAAGAAAGCCATGAAGTCAGTTACTATAACCGTTCAAACAGAGACAGAGATGTAAAAGTTATCAAAAAAGTCCCACATAGAACCTCTTGAAGAAATTATACTGGATATAATTACAATAGATAACATAGTGCAAAGGCAGAGATTATTGCACAAAAAGACAGGAAATCAGTAAGAATATAGAAATAAGCAAGATGATCAATTGATTTGACCTAATCTATAAAACTCTCTAATTGACAATAGCCTGCCCTTTTTTTTCTGAGTACATACAGAGCATTGGCCACATGAACAGTATTCTGGGTCCTAAAACTGCTCGATAAATTTAATATAATTTAAGTCATACAGGTATGTACTCTAATAATAATGGAATTAAAATAGAAATCAAAATAGAAAAATCCTAAATAATCTCAGTATTACCTCAATCCTAAATTGTCTCAATAGATAATCTCAAACAATCTCAATATTACTGAAACTAAGTAGCACACTTTAAACAATCTATCAATCAAAGAGGAAATAAGCAAGGAAATTATAAACTATTTTGAACTGAATGAACATGAAACTACAACATAGTTTTTATGGAATGCCACTACTGCAGTGCTTACAGTGAATTTTTATTTCTAAATACAAGTATTACAGAAGAAGAAATTTCTCAGATCAATTGACCTCTGTTTGCATAAGAAAAGTAACAATCCAAGAACAGGAAGAGGAAATGAGAATTTAACTAAGGAGAAGGGAAGAAACAATAAAGATCAGGAAAAAATTAACAATATTTAAAACAGAAAATTGTAGAGAAAGATCAAAGAAGCCAAATACTGATTTATTTACTTTATTTCTTTATTTGTTTGTTACATTTTTTGAGACAGTCCAGGTTGGCCTTGAACTCACTATGTAACATAGGCTGGCCTCAAATCCATAGCAATCTTCCTGCCTCTGCCTCCCAAGTGCTGGGATTACAGGTATTATCACATCTAGAAAATTAATAAAATTGATAAGCTCTATCCAGTGTGATGAGAAGAAAAAGAAAACACAAATCCCAAATATCAGGATTGAGGGGGTGATATCACTATAAAAGATGTAAATACTAGTAACATAATAAGAAAATATGATGGACAATTTTATGTCAATGAATTGGTCAATTTAAAAGAGAGGAATAAATTTGTGAAAAGATAAACACTAATAAGGCTCAATCAAGAAGAAATATAATACCTAAATGGTCCTATTATATAGTGAAGATACTGAATTTTCAAAAACAAACTTACCTCCAAAAAAAGATTTTCATGACATTTAATGAATTTTACTAACCATTTGAGGAAAAATAATATCAATTCTAAACAATATATCCAAATTTCTCGAAGATTAAGTGATGTCTAATTCATTTTATGAGGCCAGCATACCTTAATACAAAAACCACATTAAGATATTAAAAAATAGAAAATTATTTTAAAAATTCTCATGAATATAGACACAAAATTGTTTAAAATCTTTAACAAGTCAAATCTAAAATAGATACTCTAACCAAGGGAATATTATACCAGATATGAATATTTTTTCCAAAACAGTTGATGTAGTTGATGTAGTTTTTCCAAAGCAGTTGATGTACCATATTAAGATAGAACTCAAAGCTATGATCATCTCAGTAGATATAGAAAAAGCATTTGGTAGGATGTAACAACTATTTCTGTTAGCAAATTTGGAATAAAAGTGAGTTTCCTGGTCTTTATAAAGGCACCAATAGGAAATGCACACATAACATCAGACTTAATAGTAAAAAATGAAAAATATTCCCCTTTAAAATCAGAAAATAGAAAAGGATGGCCACTCTTATCTGTTGCATTCAGTATTATACTGAAGGTTCTGGTCAGTATAATATGGCAAGAATAAGAAAGAGATGGGGTCGGGGAGAAGGAAGGAAGGAAGAAAGCAGTCAGGCAGACAGGCAGCTCAATAAGAAAAAACAATGCTGTGTAAGACTATTATAGACAAAATGATCATCCATATCTGTTGGAACTAGCAAATGAATTTAACAATTTATAAGATATGAGACCAATATATAAAAACCAACTGTATTTTTATACAGCAAGAATGAAACATTGGAAACTGAAATAAACAGAATTGTTTATAATTGCATCAATGAGTATGAGAGAGTCTAAACTCTGTGAATTTTACCTCATTTTTTTTAAAAAAAAAAAATGCTTGACACGGTACCTGGTACGAAGTAAGCACTTGAGAAAAATCAGTCGTTGGAATTTTACTGTGGCTATATTTATAGTAGTGGAAAATTGAAGCATTCTCAATATAAAACACTAGGAAACTAAATTTTAAAATTCACTTACATCCATCTCTTTAAATATGGTCCCAGGTAACCCAGAGGTTGAGGTAGGAGGATCATTTGGGTTTAAGGGTAGAAATTAGCCACACTCTTCTGCCATGACGTTTCTGCCCTGGAGCCATATGTCTACAACTGAACCCCTGTAAACTGTGAGCCAAATGAAACCACTCTCCCTTTAAGTGGTGGATACTGGACATCGTCTCCAGCAATGGGAAAAGCTGACTAATCTGACTGGAATGGAGAACAATTGGTATGTTTTTAAATTCAATGTTTTAGTCAGAAAACTCACAATACATAGTATGCCTAAAAGATCAATTGCTGTACTTTACATTCATCTCAAGTTTGATGATAGTTCTCCGAAGGCCAAAACATTCAATTTCCCAAACTAGAGCATTCTGAGCTCACATCAATTCAGGATTAAATGTATTTTTGCATCTTAGAATTCAAGTAAAGAAGAAGATGAAACTTGCAAGCTGATTTCCACAAGTTTTGTCTGAATTTATCTTTAAAATTATCGCCTAAAGTGTGTACTTCCTTGTGTACCACTACGTGTTCAATATCTCATCTAAAATTCCTTACTTTTGCTTTCCTCCACTACAAATAACCTCCCTTTGTTTTACTTCTGAACTTCATGTCCTCCCCATTGTGGGTTACTGTGACTTCCTAGAGAATCTCCTCTTTATTCTCAGTCCCAATGTTCCCTGTAACTCCACAGCTCTCTAGAAGTCACCTAGGCTTACTCTGTCAGGCATTGGGTACTGCGGCACCTGACTTGCTCCCCTCTGTTGAGTCAGCAGTGTTACTTACTCATATATATAATCCTTAGGTCATCTGGCTGAAAGCTCTGCTCTGATCTTAATAAGTATTCAACAAAATGTTTATGAACTTGAATGGAACTTCTGGTTGTGAAATTAAATGTAATTTCAGAGGGGTGACTGATTCATATACCGGGACATAAATGCCTCCTGTAGTACCCATGTTGAAGCAGATAGTGGTCTGCTATGTGCACTGAAGATGCTGCTACATTCTGTTTCATCAACTCTGGAATGCATTGTCAGTGGGCCAAATGGAGATGATTAATTATTTAACAATAAGTCTCAGTTAACAATGATGGTTTTTACTTGAAATAACCATCAATAATCCCTTTCTTCTTTTCTCATAGCCATATAATATAGGAACTATGGTCCACAAATTCATAATTAGAAATACACATTAGACTACTGTGTTATCTTTTATTTTGACATTTGAATAATGAGAGGTCTTATAAAGGGTTAGGATGAAGAAATTTTTCTCATTTATCAAATTTGCCGTTAGCTAGATTAAGGACAAGAACAGTGGGTTAGCTTTGAAATGGAGTGCTAATTTAAAAGTGGCACCAAAAGATTATTGTGTTTTAAATTTATGTCTGCTAACCCATATTTATGGTGAGATATAACTTGTCTTATTATTTTTGTGCTAGACAGCCCCTTGCAAATGAAGCAATAAATAGAAATAAATAGATAATAATGATAAATAATGACAGTAAGTAGAAAAATAGTACAAATGAGCATTCCTAATCTGCCTGAGATTTAAATGTCTCTGAATCTGAGACTTTCTGAGTGCTGATATGATGCCCCCAGAGGAAAATTCCACACTGATACTGTGTGAAGTGTTACAGTTAAAATGCAGAAAAAAATACTATACAAAATTTCCTGCTGCCACCACTGGTACTAGCAAAGGCTTTGTGCAACCAGTGCAGGAGAGGAGGAAAGCAGCCAGACAGTCAAACTCTAGCCAGCTCTGCACCTTGGCCCTCTTTGCCACAAGTCAGCAGAGGTAACAACCAATACTGACCTGACCAAGGATAATACCAACACCCAGAGGGAGAATTTCACCCCAGGACTGAAGTATGACTGTACTGCAGAGACCAGGTGAGAGATAGCCTTGGAATATGGGCTTGGAGTGGGTAACAGCTGAACAGAGATCTCCTCAGATCCCCTGAAAAACTCAAGCAGAGGCCAGGAAGATTATGGGTTCTTTATTTTGTGGTGGGAGGGCAGATTTGGTGGGTGGCAATCTCAGAAGGGATAGATCTGAAAGAGATGCCATTTAGTCCAGTGATTTGATGAGTTCTCATACCACTGCCTACATCCAGCACAAATTAGTCATCTGATTTGCTATAGGTGAATACCTGGATAGCCAGTGTATAAACTAAAATAAGAGACTTCTTTGCTCTGGTGAACAGTGGTGCATGAGCGTTTCTTGGGGTTTGTCAGTATCCAGTTCACATCTGAGGCAATTCTTGTCACTGACTTTACTATTATAGCCAAGGTGACATAGTTGTTTCTCTCAATTGGTTTTCTCTGTTTAACAACATCTGGATTTCCTGGAGATCATAAAAATCCTATTGCTCACTTCCAAAGAACTGGACACTGGGTCAAAGAAGCTACAAACATCAGATCTAAAAACAAACAAAAAATACAAATACAGCAATACAAGATAACAAAATTCCTCCCAAAACTTCACACTTCCCCCAAACCAATACAGAGGGCACCAGGAGGGGAGGATTATAAGCCACATAGCACAAATGTCTGAAAAAGTATCAATTAAGGTAACAAAGCACTTCAATAAGGTGCTTGGTGAATTCAAAGAAAATATAAGTAAACAGATACTGAGCCTTGTAAAACAAATGATCAGCAAGTCTAGAGAAGACACTAATAAAAATCTAATGGAGCTAAAGAAAAAGATTCAAAAACAGGAATCCCCATCATAGAAAAGAATGTGGTTCCATAAAAAAATTCCCATCGGGAACCCAGGGGATTAAAAATATGATTGACAGTGAAGGTGGCAAAAGGGACCAGTGTGTAGACAGTGTCTGATTTAGAGGACATGGCTGTGATTAATGACAAATTAATAAGAAATACCATAAAAGCAATAACAGAACATAAAAAATTGATCCAAGAGCTGCTGCATAATATAAAAGAAGACTAATATAAGAGTAATTGGAATTAATAAAAAATAAAAAACAGCACAAAGGTCATAAAACATCTGTTTACAGAATTAATAGAAGCAAAATTTCCAGACATGCAATAAAATTTAACATACAGATAAGTGTGACATATAGAACAAGGTATACCCATGATCAAAAAAATGTTCAATTCCATGTAATAATTAAAATACCAAAAATGTAACACAAGAACAGAATCTTAAAAACCAATAGACATAAGCAAACAACCACCTATAAGAGACAACAGACTTTCAACAGAAATCTTAAAGGCAAGGAGAGTGTGGAATGAAGTGTTTCATGCCCTACAAAAAATTCTAACCCAGACTAATATATCTATTTTTTCAAAATTGAGGGGGAAATAAAATATTTCCATGAAAATGAGTACCTAAAGAAGCTTGTGGGGGGCTGGGGATTTAGCTCAGTGGCTAAAAGTGCCTGCCTGGCAAGCGCAAAGTCGTGAGTTCGGTTCCCGGTACCAGAGAAAAACCAAAAAAAAAAAAAAATAAATAAAGAAGCTTGTGATCACCAAGCCAGCACTCCCCCAAATTCCCAAGGATATGCTAGAAAAAGAGAAGGAAGCTAACAATGCCCTAAAGTCTAATAAAATGAATGCAATAGAGCTAACCATTGAGTAAAAAGAAAGAGAAAAAAAGCAACAGATAAATGCTACAATGATGATAAGTCAATAACTATCAGTCGTAGCTATCAATGTGAATGGACTGAATTTACTAATCAAAAGACAGATTAGCAAATGGATCAAGGAACAAAATTTAATGGTATACTGTACAAGAACTACATTTAACACAAAAGAAACTCATAGAACAAAAATCAAAGGACAGAAAACAATATTTCATGCAATGGGGACCGAAAACCAAGCAGGAGGACCTATCCTATTTTCACACAAAGTGGCCTTCAAGCCAAAGCTGATCATAAAAGGTGAAGAAGGACTTTATATATTGGTTAACAGAAATATTCAACATGAAGAGATAACAATTATAAACATATATGTACCAAACCACAGAGCAGCCAACTTCATAAAGCAATACCAATTGACATATAAGATCAGATAGACATCAATTCAGTTATAGTGAGAGATTTCAATACCTCACTGTAACAAATAGACAGATCAACTAAATAGAAAATCAACAAAGAAATGTCAGAGTTCAAGCAAACCTGTGAACAAAGGAACTTAATATATACAGACAGTAAATTTTTTTCAGCAGCACATGGCACTTTCTCCAAAATAAAGCACATAGTAGCTAATAGATAAACTAAATGCCAAAGGTTAAAAATTTTACCATGCATTTGACTGATCACAGTACAATATAGTTAGAAATCAATAGCAAAAGAAACTACAGAAACTATGCAAACATGGAAATTAAATAACACAGTCTTAAGTAATTAGTGGATCACAGAGGAAATTAAGGAAGAAATTTGAGAATTTCTATAATTAAATGGTAATGTCAATACAACATATGAGAACTTATGGGATACAGTGAAAGCAATCCTACAGGGAAAATTTATAATTATGAATACCTACACAGAAAAATAGAATGAGCCCAAATAAATAACCTAATGCTGCATCTCAAGGTCCTGAAAATATAAGAATAGTTCAAATCCAGAGCTTATACAAGGAAGGAAATTATAAATATGAGGGTGGAACTCTGTGAAATGGAGACTGAAAAAATAGAGTCAATTAAGCAAAGAGCTGATTCTTTCAAAGAATGAACAAAATAGACAAAATCCTAGCCAATCTTACTAATGAAAGAAAAGATACCAGTCAATAAAATTAGAAATGAAAAAGGTGAAATCACATAATCCACAAAATTGTTAGCAAATACTTCACAAACCTATATACAAAAAATTAGAAAACTCAGAAGAAATGTAGAGATCCCTAGCTATCCATGATCTACCAAAGCTAAA
>NW_004955431.1:9484657-9518264 GCF_000276665.1 Chinchilla lanigera | reverse complement strand
GAGGCAAACATCAGAAAATGGAAAGATATCCCTTTTTCCTAAGTAGGAAGAACCAATATAATCAAAAGTACTGTACTTCCAAAACTGATATACAGGGGCTAGGGATTTAGCTCAGCGGCACAGCACCTACCTGGCAAGTGCAAGGTCGTGGGTTCAATTCCTGGTACTGGAAGAAAAGCAAAAAAAACAAAGAAACAAAATTGATATACAGATTTACTTCAATCCACAGCAAAATATCAACAGCATTTCTCATACATCTAAGGAAAACATTTCCAGAATTCATACGAAATAAGAGACCCATAATGTCAAAAGTGATCCTATGTAACAAAAGCAAAACAGGAGACATCATAATCCCAGATTTGAAGTTATAACATAAAGCTACTACGATTAATACAGTATAATAGTGGCACAAAAACAGGCATGTGGATCAGTAGAACATAACAGAGGAAGCAGAAACAACCCCAGCTGCATTTAGCTATTTGGTCTTTGACAAAGGGACCAAAAATATACCATGGAGGAAATATAGTTTCTTTAATAAATAGTGTTGGGAAAATTGGATATCCACATGCAGAAGATTGAGTGTAGACCAATATATCTTACTATGTAGTAAACTAAAATCAGAATGGATCAAAGATCTACTTGTTAAAACAGAAAAACAATCTGCTGAAAGGTAAAATTCTTACAGAAATAGGCATAATTAAGGACCTTCTGAACAGAACTCCACCGACACAAGAAATAATACTGAGAAACAACAAAAGGGCCTCCCGTGGTGGCACATGTCTGTAATCCCAGCACCTGGGAGGCTGAGGCAGGAGGATTATTGAGAGTTGGAGACCAGCCTGGGCTACAAAGTGAGCTTAGTGCCAGTCTGAACGGCATAGCAAGATGTTGTCTCCAAAATGACAAAAAACACTTTATACGGGACTTCCAGACAACAGTCTGCCGCATCCTCTTCCGCCTTGGACCTAGGCTCAGTATGGACCCCAATTGCTCCTGCACCATTGGCAGCTCCTATGCCTGCGCAGCTCCTGCTCATGCAAAGAGGGCAAGTGCACCTCCTGCAAGAAGAGCTGCTGCTCCTGCGGCCTCGTGGGCTGTGCCACGTGTGCCCACAGCTGCATCTGAAACTGGGCATCGGACAAGTGCAGCTGCTGTGCCTGATGCAGGGAGACCCTGCTCCCACGTGTACATAGAGTGGCTGCATAAAAACCTGCATTTTTTCATGTACCCTGACCCATTTGCTATCTCTTTTTCTATGAAATTTGTGAATGAAAATAAACATGTCCAGACTCTTTAAAAAATGGAATCAAATTAAATTAAAATGCTGCTGCACAACAAAGGAAACAGCAGAGTGAAGAGACAACCTACAGAAGGAAAAGGTATTTTTGTCAGCTATTCCATGGACAGAGGGCTGACATCAAGAATATAATTGTAAACAATTAGACTCCCGAAATAAAAGACCCAGTCAAAAAATGGACAGCCAAAGTGAATAGAAACTTCTCAGGAAAAATACCAATGGCCAATAAGTACATAAACATGTTCAGCTTCACTGGTCGTTGCAGAAATGTAAACCAGAAGTACATTGAAATATCACAAAGAATGGCTTTCATTAAAAACATAAAACTATAATAAATGCTAGAGAGAATGTGAGGGGAAAGAGGGGGAAAGGAACTTTTCTTTGTTGTGGGTGGGAGTGTAAACTAGTACAGTCATTATAGAAATCAGTGTGGAGAGTCCTTAAAAACTAAAAATAGAAATTCCATTTGACCCAGCTATCCTTCTTCTAGATATCTTCCTAAAAGAGTTAAAGTCGCCACCTTACAGGGATATATGCATATCAATGTTTATAGTGCCATGATTTGTAATAACTATATGTTATAGACAGCACATATGTCCATCAATAGATGAAGGGATAATGAAAATGTGGTGTGTCTTAGTTACTTTTTCTTATTGCTGAGACAAAATATCTGACATCCAAAATTAAAAGAGAAAAGGCTCATTTTGGCTCAAAATTTGAAGAGGTTTCTGTTCATAGTTAACTGGCCCCAAGGTACAGTAGCATGGCAGAGGGTCATTGCAGAAGAAAAACAGTTCATGACAGGCAAAAGGTAGGAAGGTGGCAAAGCAGGAAAGGAGTGAGTAAGCAGCAAGTGACAGCAGCTTCCCTCTTTCGGTCCCTTATAGTCTAGCCAGGCTATATGTCCTTAGGGCAGATAGCACTCATATCCAAGGTGGGCCTTCCCATCATCCATGCCCAGAACTAAGCCAAACCAATCACTGGACTAAGTCAGTAATCACACACCACAAATCCCAGCATGACACACTTTAGATCCAGCCACCTCTAAAAGCCCCACCATTACTTTCTGAAGATTTGGGTGGGACATCTAGGCACAAGCCATAGCAGGAGTATTTATGCACAACAGAGTACTGCTCTGCTATAAAGATAAACATAAGGCACAAGTAGGCAAAGGAGAAGATAATATTAAGAGAAATAAATCACACTCACAAGTTTAAATATCACATGGTTTTTCTTATAAGAGCAACTAAATAAATAGCAAAGTAGAAGAGAAAGAAGTAAAAAGTAGGGAGAAGTTCAAACAGTTCTCCCAAATTACCTATTCTAATGTTTCAAAACTATTCTAATATATATGCTAATTTGTTTTATCTATACTACTTGTTACCCTTAGTTCACTGAAAAGGAAGTTTTCTTCTATTACTTTCTTGTCCCTTCTCTATGCAAGAGAGTCAATTTTTTTGGTCTATGACTTGTATTCTAAGTAACATTCTGACCATTCTTTCAAGATTAAGACACATAGTATATTAACTAATGTTATTCTTTAATTATTTTGTTATGAAATTGTTTTATTTTTTTCATAGAAGTAAGAAGTACTTTATATATTTTTATTAATATCTATTTGTGTTACATTAAAATAAAATAAATTGCCTTCAGGCTACGTGTACCAGGTATACTTGAGTTTTCTGTTTAGACTTAGATATCTCCAAAATATCTAATTATGTACATGTAAATATCCCATATCTTTTGAGAAAATATGAAAGTCTGAAATAATCCTGATCATGAGCATTGCATACAGGGATATTTATCCTGCAGCGTAAATAGTAGTACCATAGAAAGGACAATAATACTCCGTAATTGACCCTCTTGTGTGAAAGCTGCATTGTAGACTTATAGGCAACACCAGCAGCTGCAAGACCTTCATGCCTGCAACTGAGTGATGGACATAACTGCGGGCAACAAAATTATAATGACAAATTGTACTTCACTTAGTGTCATTTACTGCAGATAAGGTATTTTTAATATGCAAAGTGGAAATGTAATATGCCTTCTAAGATAGTTTTTTATTTAAAAGCTAGCAAAAGAAAAATTGAAAAGAATCTTATTAGCAAAAATGTCAGAAACCATTTGTAAATATATTTTGAACAAAAAATTTTACCTGTGGTCATGTAACCACGACATTTAATATGACTGAATAGTGCTACATTAGGGAGCAGGGAGTTATGGTGATGAAGTATGTGGGTCCTAACTTTAGACCCATAGCACTCAATTCCCATTTGCACCACTCAGTTTTACCGATTGGAAACTGGAGATCATAGAGGTAACTACCACGTAAGGTTATTATGTACGTAAATGGGTTAAACCACAAAGGAATCAGTACCCAGAGTGAAATAAGCCTCAAGATATATTAGCTGCCTATTATTATCCAATCATAAGCAACAGATTAATTATGAAGTGAAAGATAACTCCAAATAAATTCATGTTATGCTCAGTACCTTTAATATATCTTTGCTTATGAGTAGAGATTTATAAACAAATTCTTCCTGCCTCACTAAATAGATGTTCATTACATTATTAATGGGTACATGTTTTTCAAAGGCACCTTTGTCTAACCCTGAATATATACCTTTGTCTAACACACAAAGCTCTGTCTAACCCTGAATATATACAATATGACTTGCTGAAGAACAAATAAATACTAAAGAAAACGGATCTACCAAGAAAACTTGATAAATCCCTTACTCTCTTTCCTCCTTAGTGAGACAAAATACCTACCACCTACAAATTAAAGGAGAACTTTACTTTGGCCCATGGTTACAGTCACTGGCTGGCTGGCTCCGAGGTAAACATTGCGTGATGGAAAGGTCTGAGAGGAGGAAAGTTGCTCACATCATGGTACCCAGGAAACAGAGAAAGAGAGAGCGGGAGAAGCCAGGGAGGGAGATACAGGTCATGTTGCTAGGCTTGGCTGCTAGAGACTTGGCTCTAACCAGGTCTCACCTTCTACAGCAAGTCAGTTATGAATTGATCAGTAGACTGATCCAGTTATGAGTATAGCACCTCCTTGATACAATCACCTTCCAAACACATGAGGGTTTGAGGACATCAAAATAATAACATCATACAAAATTTATTTCTGAATAACTTTGTATCTCACATCAGCATCACCTCCTGCCTATGAAATGTCCAGAAAGCCATATTTTTTTATCCACCAAAAATGACTAAAATGCAACAAATGAGTTCCATGTTTTAGATACATCATTTTTCTCTTCAATTCTCACCTGTTTATGGCAAAGAATATTTTGGGGTCCAGGTAACTCAGAAGACAGTTTTTATAAATGTTTGGTTTTTCATCTCCCCCACCTCTTGAAAGGTCAGAGTTGAGAGTTTAAGGGAACACTTCACAAGACTTGGGGGTTTAGGGAAATTTCTGTGAGACTTGAAGAGAAGAAATGAATTAGACACTTCACTGACTGACTGAACCATCCAGGAGATGATTTATAGCAGCTTATAGGTTTTCACTTTTTAATCTGGAGGAGAAGGGCACGGGGTAGAAGGATATTTGCTGTACTGCCTGTGTGATCATAAACCAGCCACAGCCTCTGAGTTGCAATGCTCACCATTTCAAACCTTGACACCATTTATTTCACTTTTATTTTTATTGCTACATGCCTGCTTGAATATTTTGTTTTTATTGGTTTTCAAAGGGGTTATGCCTATCGCCAGTCTGTTTCCAGGATGATGGTTAATGATATGCAACCTAGAAAACTAAGTGCATGGGACCTGCCACTTGGATTAATTAATGTGGAAAATATATCCAGAATCTTTAAAGGGGAAATTCTCTGAGAAAAAATTGAAGGCTTGTCTGCAGGCCAGAATTCACACAGAGTTTTCCTATTTTTTTCCCTTACTGAGTGGAAGATTCTAAAACAAGTGAAGAAGATATGACCTTCCACCTGTGCACAATGGCTGCCAGCCTACTTGCATGAGAACCTGCATTTTGTATCTCACATCAGCATCACCAGCACTTTCCACACAAGGCAAGGCAACTTTGGAGAACTTAACTTTCCTGTCAAGAAAGCACATGAGGGGCTGGGGATTTAGCTCAGCAGCAAAGGGCCTGCCTGGCAAGCGCAAGGTCGTACCGGAGAAAAACCAAAAAAAAAAAAAAAAAAGAAAACACATGATCTTTTCCTAGTAAACAATGGATAAAGAGCATGGTTAATCTGGTGCCACTCTCTTCTTTGGCATTTCTATGGGTAAGAACATTAGCAGGAAAAGTGCTGAGACCATGGCTACACTTCATGAGCATGGGACAGAGAAACCCAGAGAAGCTAGTTTTCTCATCTAAAGTTATAGAAAAAACCCAGTATTGAAAGTCTGTTTTTAAGTCCCCTTCACTGCAAACAAAAATGTTTTCCATCTTAAATGTAAATTTAAAATTACCTTCCTTGGCCAAAATATGTCTTAGTCAGAATTCCCAGAGAAACTGTGCCAATAGGATATGATTGATTGAGAGATTACTTAGTATAAGAAATTGGTTCAGAAAAAAATAAAATAAATAAATAGAGGCTGGGGATTTAGCTCAGCGGCAAAAGCGCCTGCCTGGCATGCGCAAGGTCATGAGTTCGGTTCCTGGTACCGGAGAAAAACCAAAAATAAATAAATAAATAAATAGAAATTGGTTCAGGCTGGGTATGGTGGCACACACCTGTAATCCTAGTACTCAGGAGGCTGAGGCAGGAGGATTGCTCAGGGTTTGAGGCCATCCTGGGCTACAAAGTAAGTTCAAGATCAGTCTGAACTACACAGTGAAACCCTGTCTCAAAAAAACGAAAACAAAAACAAAAAAAAACACAAAAGGAAAAAAGAAAACAATGAAATTGACTCACAGGATGATGACAGACACTGGCAAGTCCCAAGATTCACAAGGTGAAATAACAGTGGAGACCCAGGAGCACTGATTTTGTAACTCCAGTCCAAATCCAAAAACCCAAGACTGATGAACTGATGATAAGGCTCTGGTCCAAAGACTGGTAGGCAGGGAGCCTAAGAAAAGCTAATGCCTCAACTCAACTTCAAATGCAAGAAAAAAGCTGATGTCCCAGTTTGAAAGTTCTGCACTACTGAAGGAGGATTATCCCTTTTGTTCTACCCAAACCTTCAGCTCATTAGATGAGGTTTACTCCCATTAGAGAAGAAAATTTGATTTACTCATTTTACCATTTTAAATGTGAACCCCATAACTGCCCTCACAGAAACGCCCAGAATAATGTTTGACTAAATATTTGAGCGTCCCATGACCCAATCAAGCCAACACAAAGAGTTAACTTTCCTGTATAAAATTATTTGAAATTCAAAATTCTCATTTATGAGCCACAAATACTAGTTTCACCAGGCTTGTTGAACATGTTCTATTCACTTTTCAATAAGTTGCTTACTATTCATATTTTCTTATTAAAAAAATGAAAAGAATTAAGTTAATTACCCACCTATTAAATTATTAAATGATGAAAGAACTTTTCCCATATTTTAATTACAGAAGATTTGCCTGTGTAGTTTCTTCCCTCTTCATTCTGCTAAGCCTCTTTCTCTGTGAAAACTCATCTCCCAGGAGCTCAGAATTGAGTATTAAAGCTCTTCTTAGACTTTCAACACTGCATAATATTTTGATGAAAGAACCTGCAAGCACATCAAGTTACTTTCTAAAAGTTTTACCAAAACTCTAGATATTACTTTCAAAGGACTCTCAAGAGGTGTGATTTCATTAAAATAACAAATATTAATATAAGAAAAAAATGCAGATCTAATTATACTATACACACTTACAGTGCAAGTATTCAGTCTCAGATTGTATAAGCTTCCCCAAAATAAGAAGTAATATAAGGCAATGCTGGGGATCTCTGGTTTATACAAAATAAGTTCTGTTCTCATGTGTCCGCACTGAACACTGAAAGAAAATCAATAATCTAAAAGTGCATTCCCAGAGTTTTGAATTTAAAAGGAATTGAAGTGTATTTGATATAAATTTTTAAGTTCAACTTTTTAGCACTGTATTCTCTTTTAAGAAAAAAATATAGTCTATATCATGATGTCAGGGGCAATCATCAAACTATACCAAATGTTTAGAGACTTAACATGTTCCCAATGGCTTGAACTACCCATGGTACATGCATGACTGTCTCTTTGGGTGCCTTTTACCACTCAATGGGATTGTCTCATGATACCTGATGGTATAGTCATGCACACACCACTGATGGTTCAGAGCTCCCCAGAAGCAAGATGTACAAATTATGGCCCTGTTGTGAAAGTGATAAATAACATCTCTTATATATTAGGATGGGGAGAGATGGATATTAGCATTTAGGAGAGTTTTCAGAGAAACACAAAGCTAAATTTTTTCTAAAATATTTAATTCATAATTAGTTATTTCTGCACATCAGCAAGGCTAATTTTTTAAAAAACTGATGAAATCAAATATTGGTGCTCTCATGCTCTCTTAAGTGGAATGGAAAAACTATAACCACCTTAAAAAGCAGTCTGGACTTTTTAACAAAATTAAATATTTACGTACTGCATGATATCAGTTTAATAATTCCATTCCTAAGTATCCAAGAGGAATGAAAATGTATATGTTAGTCAAAGGAATATGTATAAAATAATCATAATGACTCTAATCAGTTGTTACTGATAGTAGCACAAAAATCTAAAACAACCAAAATGCCATCATTGGATGAACTGATAAATTAATTGTGGTACAACTAAATAATGGGCTACTAATAATAACAAAGAATGAACTATTGATATATTCAGCAATATAGATGTACTTCAAAAGCATTACATTAAATGAGAAAAGTCAAGCACAAAAGAACAAGTACAGTGGACCATGACTTATAAACTCAATTCATTAATGAGGGCTGGCTGGTGGTAAGTGAAATTAGTTATAAGTCATAAGTATTTTCCCCATAAGGAATAATGGAAATACCTATAATGCATTCTGAACCTCCCAAAGTACTCCTTAGTTAACCTTTCCATGATAAAAAGAGGTGTGGTACAATGTTTGTAATTTACCAGAAACATGAATAATTTCCCTAGCATATTCACCAAAATGTTATAAAATGTGCCTAGTTTTCCAGAAGCAACAATTTCATAATATATTCACATTTAAAATTGACATCTGTGGCTTACAGGAAGAGAGCATGAAATGAAAGGTGGGTATTGTTTGGAAGGAGAGTCTCCTTCCATAAGAGGATCAGGAATCTGGCTCTCTGGTGTCCTTTCCTTGGGAGAGTCTCCTCCTTGGGAGAGTCTGTAGCCCACTGGGACCTACTTCTGTCTCACTAAGTCTCAGCCTTTTCAGAACTAAAAACTAGTCTTAGGTGATCTGTTTCTGTCTTTTCTTAACACTGTGGTATGACATGACATTGTCATTAAGCAAATGAATACAATTGGCTTTTTTTTCTCTCTGGGTGGGTCTTTAAAAATGTCTGTAGCTCTGTCCATTTTTTCAAGGACTTAATTTCAGAAGAACTTTGCTGCACTGACTGTTGTTGATGCACGTCCTCATCTTCAGAAAGCTCCTCAGCTGCCATTCTCCTTTTCTCAGCCAGAAGTTGAAGTTCCTCTGTAGAAAATCCCTCTGAGTGTTCTTCCAACAGTTCCTCAACATCACCAGTGTCACCTACAAGCCTATGGACTCTGTTATAGTGACACTGTCATTAACCACAGGGTCTTTGGAAGGCTCAGGATTCTGTATACCACTTTCAAAATCTCTCTCTTGTATAATTTTAAGTCATACTTTCTTCCAGGCAAATCTCAGTATCCTTAGAGAAACATTGGCCCAGGATTTCTTAATTAACCTGACACAGAAAAGGACATTGTAACATTTTTTCTAGAACTCTTTAAGAGTTAAATCTGTATCCAAGACCACTTAGAAGCACTTCAGGAACAGTTTGTTGCTGTATAGCTTCTTAAAGCTAGCTATAACCTGGCGGGCCATAGGCTGCAGTTGCATTAGGTGGGAGTAACTCAAGTGAGAGCCATGGGAATTCTTCAACCAATTCTTCTTCCAAATCTTGTGATTGAATAGGAGCATTGTCCACAATGAGAGCCTTGAGTGGTAAACCTTTTTCCTCTGGATATTTCTTAACAGTAGGACAGAAAGCCTCCCTGATCCACTCAAGAAAAAAATCACTCCTGTTACCCATTCTTTTGCATTAGATCATCACATGACCCCTAACCTATTCTTTATGATTTTATGCTTTCTGAACACTCTAGAGATCTGAGTGGTAAACCAATAGAGGCTTTACCTTGAAGTCACCTCTGACGTTGGCACATAGCAATAAGCTTAGCCTATCATTCATAGGCTTGTGGCCTGGCATTTTCTTCTCTTTCTGGGTAATGTATGTTCTTCTGGGCATTTTCTTCCCAAAAAGGCCAGTTAATCATAGTTGAAAACTTGATAAGAGCAAAAGCGATTTCTCTATGTCATCATTTCCAAGGGGTTATGTATTTTTCAGCAGCCTTTTTATTAGCAATTGCAGCTTCACCATGCCTAGTTACACTATGAACCCCAATTCTCACTTTAAAGTTGTGATACTAGATCTTATTGGCATGAAATATTTCACCATTATCACTCATTGATGGATTTTCCTTTATGAGATCTGTATTTATAACCCTAGCTTTTTTGCAAATTATAGAATTGGATAGGCTTATAACATGCCATGTGCCTTTTGTTTATCTCCACTCATAATAACCTTTCTACCTCATCTAACACTGTTAATCATGACTTACTAATTTGAGTAACATGTTTAGCAACACTAGCTTTCTTTTCTTTTGTCTTTTTGAAACAGGGTCTAGCTATACAGTTCAGGCTGGCCTTGAGGTCACTTTGTAGCACAGGCTGCCCTCTAAATCACAGAGATTTTCCTCCTGTCTCAACCTCCTGAGTGCTGTGATTACAGACAATACTAACTCTCTTATACAAATCTATTCTCTGAAAAATCATTGATATGATGGATTTTGACATGCTGTACATATTAGCAGGATCACTCACATGAATGCCATTTCATTTCTTCTCAACTGTGATTGCTTTCTTTACCTTCTCTTCCTTCCTAAGCTTCTGTTCCAGCTTTTTTGGGGGCCATTTTGATAGCAGTAATTGTAGAAATTATATAAAGCATTGACTTAAATCACATCCACAATCACATGCATTTGAGCTCAGACTGATGCTTACATATGCTTACGTATGGTTTTCTGGCATCATGAGTCTTTGTTTACAACTGCACAAGTGGCCAGTATTTGGGTCATAACTCAAGACTTTGGTCATAGATTAAACCTATAATTCCAGTCATAACCCAAGTTGTTCATATATGAGGTCAGTCATAGCTTGAAGGTTCACTGTATTTTCTAATTGTATTTATGTAAATCTCTATGATTTAAGAAACCAAAAGGGTCAGTTAGACCCAAAATATATAGTAGATACTTGGAAGTAGCAAAAAATGTTCAAATGGAAAGGAGAACAAGGGAAAGGATAGGAAGAAAGGAAGGAAGAGAAAAGAAAAACAAAAATAGAGGAAAATGGAAATAAAGCTTTTGTAAATAAGGAGAAGAAGAGGAGTTGAAGGGAGGAGATTGGAGAAAAAAAGAATCAAGATATATTATGTACAGGTACAAATTCCCTATGATCAATGTGATCGTTATGTGTATCTAAAGTGTACCAATAAAATTAGTGAAAAAATAAAAACAAATCTCTGACATAGTAGCGGAGAACCTATGTCATGTGTGCTACAGTGGGCACACAGAGCCCTCTCTGTCAGCATGTAAGTCAAGTCATCCCAGCAGTTCAGCATCAGATAAAAATTGTTTTTTCTAAACTAAAACTTCAGTATTCAGGTTTAATTTCAGTGCTGGCACTTTGTGATAAATAAGTAAGTTGTGTGTTGCAGTTTGGGCATGTGGTCTCTAAAAAGTTCACCATCACTGCCCTAAGACAAGCAAAACTAGTCTACACCAACAGAAGGCAGATTACTGTTTGCCTGGGCTATAGATACTGACATTGACTAAAACTACAGTGAAACATTTTGGTGAGGTGGAAATGTTGTATTTCTTGATTGTGATGGCAGTTACATACTACGTGTTTGTGCAAATTCATCAAACTATACTTTAAATGGGTCGATTTCACTAAAATTACATCTTATTATAGCTGTTTTCTGTAAATGAGTATGAATATTGGGAGCCTCAGAAAACATTATTATAGCCATTCTGTAAATGGGCTAAACACTTAAATAGGTACCTTATGAGGGAAAATATCCAACTGGTCAATAAGCATATGAAAATAAGCTCAATATCATTGTTAGGAAAACACTAAAAGCATAATGAGATGCCATTATATAGCCACCAAAATGCCTAAAATGTAAATGCCAGCAAATTTTGGTAAAGATGTGGAATAACTGTGAGATTTATGAGGTTGCACAACTACTTAAAAAACTGTTTAGAAATTTGGATTAAAACTAAATACTACCAGTGATCTTTGGTGAGCTGTTTGAGAGGGGAAAGCTCTGAACCCTGCTCCCCCACCATTGCAGGAGTGATGCTGAGCCCCAGGAAACCTCAGGGCCTTTGGTCTGACATTGAGCTCCAGGGAACCTTGGGAGTTTCTGTGACCTGCTTAGGAGGGGTGAACGCCACATCCCAATCCCGGACCACTGCAGGAGCGAGTATGAATATTGGGAGCCTCAGTCTAGAGGAACCCTGCTGCCTGGCCCACACCCCTACACTGTAGATTGAGCAGTTAGTACAAGAAGCACCTGGGACACAGCAGCTGTCTTTTCAGGAGGAACTCGGGGTAAATCCATGCTAACAAGGGGAAACAATTTGCATAAAAACTCATAATTTATGATTGGTTCTGTTATATAGCTATAGACTTTGCTCCTGTGGTCTAAAATACAAAATCAATAGTTAAAACCATTGGTCAGTTTCTAAATTGTGCTTATTGCTAACCGTGCTATTGTATCTAGGATATCATATCTGCTGTGATTTTTCTCCCTTGTGTAACAATATTGGGAACCTCTGAGGTAATAACCTCACCACAGCCCTACTGAGCCATACAGAAATTGACTGGGGACTGAGCCAAACAGAAATCAATATCCCACTCTCAACTAATTTGGAAGGTAGGATCTTTGGACAGACACAAACAAAAAATCTCCTACAAACAAGAGATATTCCTAGAGCATGGACTATTCCAGCACAGGCCTTGATATTAATGATATAGCTACATATTACCAAAATTCACAAGGATCATCACAGAAAAAAATAAAAAATTTTTCTTTTGAAGTAGAAAATGTCAAAATGCAATCTCAGACCTCCAGCGAATGCAGGACTAATCCAGGATATATTGACATGGAAGAACCTGGAAGTCACAAACCTGAAATTTCTGAAATGATAGGAACTGAAGTAAAGAAGCAATCCATCAGGCTATAGAAGAAATTGGTTCAGAAGTAATTGCTCAGGTGAAAAAAGAAATGACAGCAATAATGAAACAATTGCACAGCACAACTAAAGAAGATAGATTTAAAAAAATAGAGAAACATAGAAAAATGATGGAAAACTTGAATGAGCAAGATAGGAAAGAATTAGAATGCATGACTCAGATTAAGAGATATCCAGAAAAATAAAAATTCCATTGAAAGTTGGCAAAACCTGGGGAAAAAAATGAAACTGAAGATAGACATCCAGACCATGAAGACAGCACTGCAGCTAGCAATCATGAAATGGAAGATCTCTTAAAAATAACAAAGAAGCAGGAAATAACAACTCAACAAGCACAAGATGATGCAAAGAAAAACAATATATGACGATAGGAGCCAATGAAAAAGCAGGACTCAACGCGAATGACATAAAAAGACCATGTGCAGAAATAATAACAGAAAATTTCCCAAGCATAGGAAAAGAATCTGATATATAGTGAGGCATATACAATTCCAATTAGCCATAACCAGAATAAATCTACACCCAGATACATAATAATCAAGATCCCAGAAATTCAACCCAAGAACAGAATATCAAAAGCTGTTAGATAAAAGAAACAGGTCAGGGCCAAACATATATCTCAGTAGCACAAGTGCCTGCCTGGCAAGCACAAGGTCCTAAGTTTGATTCCCAGTACCAAAAAAAGAAAGATAAAGATTACCTATAAAGGAAAGCCTATCAGAATCATGGCAGATTTCTCAAGAATAACTTGGAGTGAAGTATTTCAGGTCCTGAAAGAAGACATCTTCCAAACCAGATTGATGGACCCTGCAAAACTATTGTTCAAAATTGATAGAGAAAGAAGATACTTCCATGACAAAGAACAACTAAAGATATTCATAACCACCAAACCAAGCCTACAAAGAGTACAGAAAGATATTCTAGATGAGATAAAAATGACTACAGTTGCAACAACAACAATAGAAAGGAACCACAAGGCAGAGCAAACAATTAAACAGAGGGGGAAAAACAGGGAACAAACAGCAGGAAAATAATATGACAAAGATAAGTCAATACATGTCAGTGATAACCATTAATGTAAATGGCCCCAATTCACCAATCAAAGATGCAGACTGGCAGTGTGAATCAAGAAATGAAATCCCAAAATATGCTGTATACAAGAAACACATGTAACTCAAAAAGAAATTTATAGACTAAAAGTAAAAGAATGGAAAAAAAAATACTCCATGTGACAGGAACCCAGGAAAAAGCAGGTATAGCTAGTCTGTAGACAATGTGAACTTCAAACTAAGAACAATTAAAAGAGATAAAGAAGGTCACCACATGCTTGTTAGGGAAAAACTGCAAGAGGAAGAGATAAAAATCATAAATATACATGCACTAAATACAGGAGCACCCAATTACATAAGACAAATTTTAACAGATATGAAAAATTAAATAAACAGTATCAAAATCATAATGGGGGACTTCAACACTTCATTGTCATAAAGAGATACATCAACTAGACAAAAAAATCAGCAAAGAAATAACAGAATTAAACCAAACTTGTGAAGAAATGGACTTAGTAGATCTTTATAGAGTGTTACCCCCAACAACATCAGAATACACATTCTTCTCAGCTGCACAGGGGATATTCTGTATGATAGATCAAATACCAGCCCATAGAACATGCTTAAGTAAATGAAAAGCAATTGAAATTATCCTATGCATATTACTGGACCATAGTGGAATGATATTAGAAATTATTCACAATAGCAATCACAAAAAGTCCATAAATACATGGAAATTACATAACACCCTCTGAACAAACAATGGGTCACAGATAAAATTAAAGAAGAACTTAAACAATATTTACAATCAAGCGAAAATGGAGATACAACTTACCAGGAATCTGCGGGACACAATGAAAGCAGTCATCAGAGGTAAATTTGTAGCAGTGAATTCCCACATCAGGAAAATAGAGGGAACACAATACACAACCTTATGTTGCACCTCAAGCTGCTTGAAAAAGAATAGAAAATCAAGCTGAAAGCCCAAAGAAGGCAGGAAATTATAAAGATCAGAGCAGAAATTAATGCAATGCAGACTAAGAAAACAATACAAAAAATTAATGAATTGAAGAGTTAGTTCCTTGAAAGAATAAATCAAAACGGATAACTCACTAGCCAGTCTCATCACAAAAGGAATGAAAAAACTCCATTTCATGCCATAAGGAATTAAAAGGATAAAATTACTAAACATCCTGCAGAAATTCAGGAGAACATCAATATCTACTTCTCCTAAATCTTACTCTCCTAGGATGGAAAACACAGAAGAAATGGACAGATTCCTAGACACATATGAATAACCAAAGCTGAATCAAGAAGTTATAAAAATCCTGAATAACTCAATATCAATCAGTGAAATTGAAAGTGTAATAAAAAATTACCAACAAAGAAAAATCTAGGTCCTGATGGATCCACAGCTGAATTCTATAGTGAATTTAGAAAGAGAATTAATGCCAATTCTTCTTAAACTCTTTAATGAAATTGAAAGGAAAACAATTCTCTGTACCACAATCCTATTGCTTCTCAGCCTTTTGGCTAAGATCAAGTGTAGCACCCAACACATTCCTGCAGGCAAGTATTACCTCGAAACCAAAACCAGAGAAAGAGCTAACCAAGAGAGAGAACTACAGACCAATCTCCCTAATGAACATAGACACAAAAATTCTCAAAAAAGTACTAGCAAAGAGAATGCAGCAAATCATCAAGAAGATTATTCATTGTGATGAAGTGGGATTCATCCTAAGAATGCAGGAATGGTTCATTATACAAAAATCAATAAATGTAATTCACCACATAAATAGATCAAAGACAAAAATCACAGGGTCATCTCCATAGATGCAGAAAAAGCTTTTGATAAAGTTCAACACTTACTGATGATTAAAAACCCTACAGAAAATCAGAATAAATTGTCTTTAACTCATTCTGATATAAGCCATCTATGACAAACAACCAACATCATACTGAATGAACAAAAATTGAAAGCTTTCACTTTAAAATCAGGAACAAGACAAGGATGTTCACTGTCACTACTTCTATTTAGCGTAGTGCTGGAAACATTAGATAGAGCAATTAGACAAGAAAGAGAAATAAAAGGAATTAGGATAGGAAAGGAAGAAGTAAAATTATACTTATTCAGAGCACACATGATACTCTACATGGAAGACCCCCCAAACCCCACCTAAAGACTTGTAGATTTATTAACCAAATTCAGTAGCATAGCTTGATACTAAGTCAACACTTAAAAATCAATAGCATTCCTGTACCCAAACAACAAACACACTAAGAGAGAAATTAGGGAAAAAATACCTTTCACAATAACATCCAAAAAGTGAAATACTTAGAAATCAATCTAACAAAGGAAGCAAAAGATCTATACAGTGAAAATTACAGTACTTTGAAAAAAATGTTCCAAGAGGATTTCAGAAAATGGGAAGTTACTCTTTGATCATAGATAGGAAGACCCAACATTGTGAAAATAGTGATACTCCCAAAATTGTTATACATAGTCTAAGCAATCCTGATTAAAACACCATTAGTATACCTTATAGATCTAGAGAAAACATTCCTAAAATTCATCTGGAACAAGAAGAGGCCTAGAATAGAAAAAGCAATCCTGGACAACAAAGGAAAGGCAGGAGGCATCACAATTTCTGACCTGAAATTACACTAAAAAGCTACTGTGATAAATTCAGCATGGTACTGGTTAAAAAAAAAAAAAAACAGACCTTACAGTCAATGAAACAAATTAGAAGATGGAAACACAAATACAAACACACCCAGCCACCTTATCTTTGACAAAGGGGCCAAAGATATTTGCTGTAAGAAAGGTAACCTCTTTAATAAACAATGCTGGAAAGACTAGCTCTCCACATGCCAAAAACTAAAACTAGACCCATGTCTACCACCATGCACTAAAGTCCAAATGGATCAAAGATTTAAATATTAAAATAGAAATACTAAATCTATGGGAAGAGAAAGTAGGTAGAAATCTTCTAAACATAGGGATGAGTAAAGAACTCATGAAGAAAAACCAAACTGCACTGGAAACACTTCCAAGAATCAACAAGTGGGATCTCATCTCACTGAAAAGTTTTTGCACATCAAAAGAAATCCTCAACACAGTAAAAAGAAAACCCACAAAAGGGGAAAAAATTTAGCCACCTGATCTTCAGACAGAGGACTTATATTGAGAACATATAAAGAATTTTTAAAAACAGGCCCCCAAATTCAAAGACTCAATCCACAAATGGGCACTTGAAATGAATACACACTTCTCAGATGAAGAAATACAAATGGCAAATAAATATATGGAAAAATTTTCAACACCATTGGTCATTCAATAAATGCAAATTAAAATAACACTGATATTCCATCTTATGCTAGCAAGAATGGTTATCATCAAAAAATCAACTAATATCAAAAAATCAACTAAAATCAACTAACAAATGCTTGCAAGGCTGTGCAGAAAAAGGAACGCCTCTCCACTATTGGTGGGAGTGTAGACTGGTGCAACCACTGTAGAAATCAGTATGGAGATTCCTCAAAAAAGTAGGGTTGGGAGTGCCACTCAACCCACCACTCCACTTCTGGGTATTTTTTCAGAAGAACCGAAAACATCAATATATGTACACCAATGTTTAGAGCAGCATAATTTGTGACAGCTAAATCTTAGAAACTATCCAAATGTCCATCAGCTGAGGAATGTTTAAAAATGATGTGGCATTTTTATACAATGGAGTATTATTCAGTTATAAAGAAAGATAAACTCGAGGCTTCTATAGGCAAATGGATGCAACTAGAGACCATACTCATAAGTGAAATAAATCAGAACTGCATGTGTAAACATCATATTGTCTCCCTAGCATAAGAACTTAAAAGATTAAATAAAATCCAAAAGGATTTTATTTGAAAAAGAAATTTATTCCATTTATTTAAAAGGGAAAGAAACTGTTTAGAGGGAAAGAACAACTGGAATGACGGAAAGGAGAAAAGAAAGAAAGGAAGGGAGATATTATAGATATATGTATATATACACATACACACACACACAGGGTAGCTAAGGTGATTGTACTGCTGATTTCTAATGATTTATTGAAAGGAACAGTTAGGGCTTAAATTTTTTGATCAATTTTGCATGTTTATGTCTGGTAATCTGAACAACTAATTTGAAGACAATATGCAATATAGCAACCATCGTTGACTTCCTATCATGTTGCCTTGTGAAATTGTGGATCATTTCTAATGTTTTTTAATTTTTTTATTACCTTTAAAATAAAATAATTTTTAAAAACTAAGTACCACCTATCTTATGGATCAGCAATTCCACCACTAGGTACATATGCAAGAGAAATGTATACCAAAATCTATCCAAATACTAGCACAAGAATGGTCAAAATAGCTCTATTTATTATTATAAACAAAAACTATCCAAACATAAATTACATCAATAGAAGAATGATTAAAGTTGTGGTATATTCATGAAATGAAATATGTAATATAAATGGGTGAACTACTGGTACACAAAGTCACATGAATGAACATCATAACTATATTAAGTGGAAAAACCAGATACCAAAAACCAGATCTGAATACTATATGCTCCCATTCAGTTAAAGCTAATGATAGAAATAGTAGCTGCCTCTGAATGGTGTAATCTGGGAAGGACATAAGAAAACCTTCTGGGTTACTGAAGAAGCAATTTTATATATATATATATATATATAATCCCCCCCATGGATAGGGTTATATAACTGCATGCTTTTTTAAAAAATGTCATCAAACTGTTCCCTAAATATTACTGTACTTCACACATTTACCATATCTGTATTATACATCAAAATTTAAAAACCTCTTGGAATGTGTCTTCTTTTGAGAGAAAGGTAAAGACATCACCACTCACTGGTGACAGCAGAAGGGAAGCTGAATGCATTAATATAGACTCTTTTTTTTACTAAATAAATACAGTACACAAAAATGTACTAGTTTTTTTTTTTTAATGAAACTAAAGGTTGGGCTCAAATTTAGGTAGAAAAATTTTGAAGTAATAGTTAAATTCCCGAAGTTCCTTGTAGTGACCAAAATTGTTGGTGACTTTTTAAAAGTGTTTTTATTAAAACCATCTTGCTTCACTTATGTGCTTGTACCAGCCTTCCTTTATTTGATTTCCTTGATGGGCTGCTTTAAAATATTCCCATCAAGGTGACAGGCACCTTGTCTGAAAATAACTGGCTTTCCTCTTGAGAGGTGAAAGATCATTTTGTAAGCAAAAGCTAACAGATGTGAATAGCAATTTTAACCTGAAAAAGATCATAGATATTGGGAGATTCAATATCCAGTCTTGTTAAAGAGCTAACAGAGCCTGGAGAAGGAATGCAGATTGGGAGAAATCGATTTATGTCTGCCAATCAAGAAATCAAAGCAAGAATTCATGAATACTGGTTCTAGACCTGCTTTCTCCCTACAGAGAGAAATACAGACACAGTGCATTTCATAGCACAGTGTTGAGTTCCAGCCCAATAACACGCTGCTGCTAGATTACAAACAGTTCTTCAAATTGAAACCTAGATGTGTTTCTTCACTTTCAAATCATGTTTCTAAGGAAAAAATATTTCACCAAATTGCTGACAGGCCTTATTCTGGGAATTATAAGTTGGAACTACAGAAAAATAAGGATCTGCCACACGCTAAGTGCTTAAAACTAAAAAGAAATGCTTATTAGAAAAACACGAGCAGGGTGCAATCCCAGATCCAGTTCATTCTATAGTGGAGGACGGTGGGTAAGAATAATCAGGAGAGACATAAATGAAAAGGGGCTAAAGAGAATTAGCTGGTGGTAGAATAATGAACTACAAGAGCTTTTAAACTTTCTTTTTTCATCAATTCCTGGTGCTCTTTGGTGGAAAATGTAATTTTTCCCTAACGAAAATGCCACATCTCATTAATTAGGATTTTTTTTTTTTTGTTCATTGCAGGAAATGTATAATCTAATGATGGATTCGATTAGCAGAGACTGAGTCAGACATTCCTCTTTGAAAATGCCTGCTGAGTAAAAGCAGGGGCTTAAACAACACACGTGGAGTGTGGTTTAAGCCATGGTGTCAATAATGAGTCTTTGGCAACTTATTATTTTGGAAAAAATTAAATTGCTTCTGCGTCAAAAAGGAAAAAACCCTAGGTGGAGGTATTTAGTAGTAAAGAAAAGTGTGTTCTGACTTCTTGCAAGAGATCAGTAAAAACTGCATCTGTTATTCCACATATTAAAGCAGCCACAGTGCTTCATAGCATAAAAGGGCCGAGTAAGCAGCTTCTCCCTAAACCTTGAGAAATTGACATTTAAAAAGTGATATTTACTCTGGGCTGGTGATTTCAAGAGAAATATTATATATATTTTTACAGCAAATTCTTTCAGCATTTCTCACCCTAGAGAAGAATTTTAATTCTAAGAGTTTTTAAAATGAAAACATTATTACATGCAACACTTTGAAGTACTGGGGACAGGGTATGGTTATGCTACATTTGATACGGGAATGAAGTAATGTTTGCCCCCATGAAATAGATTTGCTTGCAGATGGAAGTACACGGAAGAAAGAAACCACGACTGGTAAAGGAATTCCTCATGGGCCACTGTGGAGAGCAAACGAGAACCATTGAACAGTCTGTTCATTTGATAAGTTCCCTTATCAAGTTTGCTTCTAGCCCAGAATAAGGGCTCTGGAGGAAACCAAGGGGATATGCTTGTCTGTACCTATTTTCCAGACAAAATCCTCTCTGGATAGAAATCCGCACTGAGGTAAGATTTCTAGGCTTCCTTCTCAAGTTGGCTCATGTCTCCCATATATGGGCGACCTGTGCAAGATCTCCAACTGCCTGTATGGGGGACATGACAAATGATGAAGGAAAACCTGAAGCAAATTTAGTAATTCATAAAAGAGGTCCTGAGAGGTCAATCCGTCCTCAGGAAGGGCCGAGAAAGTGACACTCCAGGCTAGCCACTATTTACTCGGTATACATAATAATCTGAGCGATTATTGGGTGACTCAGAGGGCAGTGGTAGTTTTATGCTGAGAAGGAGCTTATATTGATGAGTATCACCTCAGATGAATGAGAACAACAGTGATCCTATGCTGATGTAATCTTGCCTTGGAGTATCATAGCATCACAGGACCATTAAGGCTTCCATTAAGACCTCCAGGCCCTAGCCTCAAGTTATAATTTGTGATCCCCAACATTTCCAAGTTTTTGTTTCTGCAACTGCAGCAGTTGAAACTGTAAAGGTTATGATGGCCATCATAGCAACAAACATTCTCAGGAGTTTGTGGGAGGGCCTGTTGCACCAGTGTTAAAGCCTCCTGTTTGTCTTTTTCAGTTGTACTCATGTCGTTGGGTTTGTAGTCTGCATGGATCTCAATATTTGCAATGTTGGGCTCTCCACAGGGTCATCCTTGAGACACTGGAGCACCGGATGGGAACAGGCTCCACCACAGGGCTGGAATGTTCCTTTCTTTATGGTCACGTGTTCCAGGAGGGCGGCCATAGTGGTGTTCCATTGTCTGTTAACACATAAGCATACCCTCAAGCCCATCTTATTAACTGCACTGGGCTATCACACTTTCCTGTTTGGATGTCCTTCTATAAGACTTTGGCCCTAGGCCAGATTTATCCTTTTGCCAATGAAGTTTTGATGGAGGGTATTTACTTTCTGCAACTGGGTTTTGAAAATTCAAGATAAAAATAACAAAATCTAATTGTGCGTGTGGAGGTAAACATATTCTCCCTTTTTGTTTTTATAATTGTGTTTCAAAACAAATTTTTTGAGAAATTATAGCATGTGTAATCAAAACATGAGCACTAAAGTGGAAAGACAGGTTTGGAAAAGACCCAAGTACAGAATGTATTCCTAATGGACTGGAATGGTGATTGTAACCCACTGACTCTTAGACATCTCTATTGATGGGGTCTGATATTTTGTCATAAATCTCTCTAGTTTTAGATTATTTTAGCTGAATAATTTAAAGATTTTTTGAGCTTTTATATATCTTATTGTGGGTTTTTTTTTTTTTTTTTTGGACCCATAACTGTGGTTAGCTACCAGTACAGCTGGAAGACCTAAAACAGACTTTACCAGGTTTACTCAAGTTGAAAGTTCTTAGGGGAAACAATTTCTCCTCTGCCATGAGCTCTCTCTAAATTTTCTCCGCCCTAATCCCAATTTTGAATGCCAAGGTTCCCACCTTTGGAAACTACAGGTTATAATTAACCATTTCTCATAAAATTTTTGTCAACTTGCCTGTGCTCACTCAAGCTCTGGCTTGCTTCAACATATGCAATAACTGTATATATCTTGTTATTTTACTGACAAATTCTGCCCCATTATCCCAGCTAACTGAAAACTTTCTGTGGTACCAAGTGCCTTACCTTCCAGTTTTGCTTAGGCATCCCCTAAATTCATCTCACGAAGTCATTTTGTCATCTTGAATCCTCTGTCTCTCTCATTCAGGTGGGTCTTCCATCTCAGGTCTTAATTTAGGGTGGTCCCTGTTTGGATGCCAAATCTTGGGGACCTGGCCAAGATCCCCAACTGTCTATATGAGGGGTATGGTGAAGGATGAAGAAAAACCTGAAACAAATTTAGTAATTACTACAAGAGGAGCTGGGAGGTCAGTGCATCAGGTTGGGTGGTGACAATGACATCCAGGCTAGCCACTATTTTTTTGGTGTATTAAATAATTGGAGGGACTATCAAATGACTCAAAAGGCAGTGGTGATCCTGTGCTGATGTAATCTTGCCCTGGAGTATCATAGCATCATGGGACCGTTAAGGCCTCCATTAAGACCTCCAAGCCCTAGCCTCAAATTATAATTTGTGATCCCCAACACAATGAGTGAATTTAGTTATTGTTATGCTTTGTGTCTGGAGGTCCACCCAAAGCTCATGCAGTCGTGGGTGTGGGCTTCTAATGTTTATGATTGACCCATGGTCCAATACTGGGATTATGGGTGTGAATGCTACAACCACCCTGGGGCAGGTAGTTTACAAACAATATTAAAAGGGAGGGACTTACTCTCAGCCACTCCTCGCTTTTGCTCTTGTTGCTTTTGCTGTTTTCTGTCACCATGAACAGTTGTTCTGTGCCATGTGCCACTCTACCTTGGAGCCAGCTGATTATGGACTGAAACCTCCACAAACTGTGAGCTAAATAAACCTTTCCTTCCTTAATATTGGATGTCAGGTATTTTGTCTCAAGGTTGAGAGAAAATTAACCAAGACAGTTATCTAGCTCTTCCTTATAAAACTAAAATCTACTGTCCCTTTGCTTTTACCCATTTCTTCTTCACAATTCTGCTCCCTGGAATATTGAGAAACTCTTGTCTTTTTTCACAAATTTTTGATGTTTTTGATATTATTAATGTAATTGTCCCTCAAATATCTGAAGGCAGCTAATGTCTGTCCCCTTCAAACTACTATAGGCCAAAGTGCTTTGGTTCTTTGAACTGCCTCTTGAAAAACACTTCTCTCTTTCTTGGCCATCATATTCTGGAGGATCTGAATTTGTTATGTTTATCTTAATTTGAAATCTTCAGAATTGAAATCAGCTGTTACCAGGTTACTGCAGAAACTTAGTATGATTATTATTTTCTGGACTTGGACACCACTATCCTATTAATGCAATTTTTAAACTTTTAGCTGTTACATTAAATTGTTGGCTTATATTATGGACATATAAAGCTCTCATATCTTTTTCACACAAACTGCTGCCAAACAGCATCCTCCCATTCTGAATTTAGGCAGTTGAGTTTTCAAAAGTATACACAGAACAGAACACTAAGGTTTTACCTATCATTTCAATCTGTCAAGAGTGCTTTGATTCTTGATTTTATCATGAATCATATTCATTACCCTTTCCAGCTTCCTTTCACCTTCAAACTGGATTAGGAGGTCCTCTATGTCTTCATTAAATCTCTGATAAGAACGTCCAGCAGGACAGAGTTCTGTAATTCATCTCTAAGTGTTGTCCTCAGGCTTCATGACTTTGTCCACCAAATATTTCTGAGCACCTCTTGTATACCAGAAACCACGTCAAAGGAAAAAGAAGCAAAGTGTGAAACTATTCAAGATATGGTTTCTGACTTTAGAGAACTTTTGTATTTAATAGACAACACAGTGTCAGTAACATTTTTTAGGAATAAGATTTTTAAGCAACAAACGTTTCTTGAAACTTTGATGTCTTTTCATTATAACATACACAAGAATATTATGAATAATAGAATGTATAACCAACCCAGAATACACTAAATCTCTGGCAAACTCCATGCTTATAACATTAGGTAAAAGAGAAAAAGTAAAGCTAGTTTGACCAGTCATCTTTGCAAAACTGTACCTATCTATAGAGATTCATCACATTTTTTTAAACAGAAGTGCGAGCAAGTCCTAGATTTAGGTCCTACTTTCAGTACATGTTAACGGCATAACATTGAGCAAATACTTATTTCTCTGAAACTTTTTTGCATTGGGGTGATAACCATGTATATGTGAGAGAATTATTACAAGGATCAAAATGGAAAAAAGTATGTCCAATGACATTAAAATTAATTGCCTTTCTCCCAAAAGTTCATGCACTATTTGGTAGTCTGAGAATTTTTCCAGACCTCAAACTTTTTAGTCTATATTTAGAATTCAATTGCTTCATCTTCCTCAAAGTACAGTAACATTTCTCTATCTCCAATGTTAAAGTCCTTTCTTATTCTCCATGATTTCTCTATTGCTTAAGGCTGAGATCACATCTGTGATTCTTGCAGCACCCTAAGGTAACTCATATTAGCCATGCTAATTCTAAAAGCTTATGGATGTATTAGTTTCTCTGATTCTAAAAGCTTAATGATCTGTTAGTCTACTTAACTCCAAAAGCAAATGGATATGTATGTATGGATTTGATTTCCAGCTACTTTACGGAGAGCAGAGTCTCCAAGGTGGTGCCACTCAATGCTTCTCAAGTTTAGTTGAAAGAAATATTATTTGTAATGACTTGCTCAAATGATTTGCAATTGGCCCATCTTCTAATACTGTGTATTTGCTTCTATACTCCTGCCTCTTTTTTGATTATTGTTTCCATTTTATCTCATTTTGTTCAGATTGACAATGTTTGTATCCTGTTCAGAAAAATATGTCTTACGGTAGTTTAGTACTCATTTCTTGAGTGCTTTATATTGAGTCCTTTCACTGTGTAGACCTCTTATCAGTTGTTTTTTCCAAAAGAGCTACTGAGTACTAAACTCTGAGATCTTTCTGACAAGGTTGCCTGATTCTCTTATACCTGAACATCTGCCTGTCTTCCTATGATACCTTTTAGTCACTACAAGTCTCTACATGTGTTAATATACATGTGTAACATACTACAGTTTTTACATGTGGAGTCTTCACTGTGTCAAAATCTAAGGGCAGACTGATTTATCTTGCCTACCAGGGTGATTTCCTTTTTCTCATGCATATATTTCACATATTTTAATACCTTAGCTATAGTATGTATTATTGTGAACCATTCTGAATAAAAATTATCCAGAAGTTAGTAACCTTTCAATCTATAAAATTTTCATTTGGGAAAGTTTTCTTGCATTTTGTCTTTAAATACATCTGTTGCATTTGTTGCATCCTCATATTCAAGGTTTTTCATTGTCTTTATGTACATCTTCTTATCTGTCTTTATCTACTGGTTGTTGTCTCTGTATTTCATCTTAATTTGTTGTAATAGTCCCAAGCCCTTTCTTTATTGTCAGAATTTGATTGTAATGCTTCCAGTTAATTTCCTTGCTGTTTTAATTTCATTTATTAATCATTCAACACTATTTCTCTTAGTTTTATAATATCTGCCTTCATCTTATTCAGTTGTTTTAACAATCTTATGTTTAAGCTTTCATTTTTTAAAGTATTTTCATTAAGTTATTTTGAAAGTATGAAGCAATTGTGTTTTATTTCATTTTGTTCCTTGATTTGTGCTTTCTCTTATGTTCAGTGTTTTGTCCTTTGGTGTGTGTATCTTAATTGTAACAGCTGATACAGCAGTTCACATATGTCTTGCTGTTCCTTTCATCTGGTTCTTTCTCAAGTAATTCTGTTTAAGCAATCTGTTTTTCTGATCTTGCCCCACTTAGCTGGAACCAGAATGTTTTCTAACTTCAACATAGTTAAGGGCCTAGCCTATTATATTATAATTACTTTTCCATATCCAGGTGAAACAGGGAATAGAAGAGAAACTATGGTGTACACTGTCCTTTCAGACTTAAAAATCCTAAACCAGAGTTTGCTTTACTTAATCTGGGGATCTGTCTGATTACCAAGGAAGAAATCCTGAGGCTTCTCATTTTGTACAGCCTAGGTTTCTTCTTTCCAATAGAAAAAAATCCAGCTCTCCATATTTTGTTTTATCTTTGTATTGCATGTTAGCTATTATTTCCACAGTTTCTCATTCAAGAAAGGAAAATGATAATGTTACTGCTTCATTTTACTTCTCTCCAGATTTGGAGGTTTTATATATTATCTGAGGATTTTCTCAACCTATCAAAGTACCATCTGGGAAAAAGGGCAAGTTAGGAAACCAGCCTAATTTGCTAGTGGTACCTTCTTATACTCTATTCCAAAATCCTGAATATCCTCCTTGGCTTTAAGGTTTTAAATTTAGTACTTTGGGTTTTTCCCCTTCATTTATTTGGATTCCGTTGGGGAAATTTGTGTTTGTTAGTTTTTATTATGTTTTGTTCTTTTTGATACATGTTTACAATATTAAAATTTAGAATGTGATTTTGACTTTTTTGTCTTGTTTTTAAAATTTTTTATTACTATATATTTGTAGTACGTAATGATTAGATTCCTCATGGTGAGTTGGTATGTGTACCTAACACATGTTATTGCTTCTTTATCCCCTTTCCCTCCTCTCCCTCCATCTTTTGATTCTCTTCACTCCTGCAAAAGATCTACTTCCCTATTATCTGCCTCCTATTATCTGCCTTTTATTTCCTGCACTCACTCTGTAAACCCTCCATTGTGTGCTTCTGAAGACGCACAGCAGAAGGTTGTCTCCAGTCTTATGAGAGTGATAGCTGCACTTCTCAGTAAAGGGTCTATGTCAAATGGATTTTTAGAACTGAGTAACTGATTAGTGTCAATCTGAGACCATTTCAGGTAAAGTGACGAAGATCATACACAGGTGTTTGGGTACTTTTTGTGTGCCTGAATTCATCTTATTTTTCTTATCTATATTTTCTCATTTCTTAAAAGACATTTCTGTACTGTAAGTATCTCTGTAAACAAACTCAGATTTTTTATGTAAGGTGAGATGCTGGCACATAAATAAACAGTTATACCAACAGTATTCCTTCCTCCTCTCCCCCAAGGTGATGGGTCTTTTCCCTGACTCTCTTAGTATTGACATGGCTTAATATCAAATACTTTGTTGTTATCACCAGTAAGCTTTTAGAGCCAGGACAGCTTTAGCTCTCCTGCCATTATTCTTCAGGCTGATGCCAAAACTGTGTTTGTTCTTGGTTATGTGACCTTCTTTCCATCTGCACTGAAATACAGTTTCATTTGCTATTCTCATTGTCTCCTGCTACAGCTTAAAGACCTGTAGGTGGATAAGATAACTGGCTATTGATAAACAATCTAAAAATACCTGTAGTATTTTGATCTCAAATTTATTGGGTTTGGAGAAGAAAAGCTGTATAAGTGTTTGCAGTGCTACCTGAAACCTTTGTAAAAAAAATAGGAGCAGGGAAAAACACTTTAAATTGCTTTGTCTCTTAAAAATTAAACAAAACATTGCCAAAAATTTGAAATCCAGTTGACCCTACACCTACATCAGTCTCGATTTTGCTTCAGAATCTTATTAACGTAAATCTATATTTGAGTCAAAGTTTAACAGTTTTATGTACTTTAGTATATCCTTAAATAGTACCCAAGCCCACACACTAGATTTTCCCTGCTGCTGTATGGATGAACACAAATCATCTTTTGGGTTGGATCAGCCCACTCTTGCTTTTCCAAGGATAACAGGTTAAACAATCATTCTTTTTATCTTTCCTGTATTACCAAATTCTCTTATTGAGCATTCCCAATAGTACACAAATATACTTGCATTTCTTAGTGGTTTTGTTTTTTAAAATAAAACACTTGAGATACTTTATAGGGCATTTTACATCCAAGCCATCACAAATAGTATCATTTAGTGAGAGTGCATATGAGAGCCCTGAGCTGTGTGCATATGGAAAAGCCACAGGGCAAGAAAGGAAGCAAGTCAGCAGAGCCCGTAAAAGTAAACTTTCTTCATAACGATTGCTTTTTGTTTTGTTTTGCTTTTTTTTGTTTGTTTGTTTTTTGGGGTTTTTTTTTTGGTTTTTCTCTGGTGCCGGGAATGGAACTCACGACTGGGCGTTTGCCAGGCAGGCGCTGTGCTGCTGAGCTAAATCCCCCGCCCAACAATTGCTTATGTGGCCATTAACCCAGTCCTGTAAGAGTGAGAACACATTTCTGTGGGAACTAACTTACTCCTGGGAGAGATATACCAATCTCTCTGAAAGAACTAATCAGCATTCTTTATGGTTGTGCTGTTGAGGACCAAGCTTTCAGCACATGAACTTTTGGAAGACAAACCATATCCAAGCCAAAGCAATTTCTATTTTAAAGCAAGTGTCTCCCCCACCTCCCATCACATTTCTCTATTCTACTAAAGCTCCTCAAGTTGTAGGTACAGGTTTGTCTCCAGTTCTGGCTCCACTTTCTCACACACCACTTTAGGTTTTGGTCGTCGCCACTCTAACAAGTAGTTCTCACTAGTGGCAGCTCTCCAGTGTCAGATTCTGTCTCAACTCTCCAGCTTTACTTTATTAATCTGGATGATTTCACAAAGTTCATCACTTCTGTCCTCCTGAATACTTGCTCCTTGTGGTTTTGAAAGCATGCCTCATTCATGTTCTCTTCTTGTTTGACTGGATGCTTTTTTTCTATGTTTTCCAACCTAGAAATATTGGAATGCCCAAGGGTTCATCTTCTTTTTCTATGGTCACTCCCTAAGAGTTGCACTTAAGTTCCATGGCTTCACTGCCATTAATCCACCAATAACTCACCAAATTTGCATGTAGCTCTCCACTTCCATTCTTTTGGCCAGAAAAAAAGAGTCTCAAAACCTTCAGGCATACCATATTTCTTATCAGTTTCTTCAGGGACATAAGTCACCTTTTAAAAAATTTTAGAACATATTTACAGTACCTAATTATTACTTTGCTTGGATGGAGTTGGTATAGGCACATAACACATTTTAATTCTTCTTTTCATCTCTTTTCCCTCCCTTTCCCTCATTTCTTGGTCTCCTTCCCTTCTGCAAAAGATCTATCTCCCTATATCCTATTATATTTTATTTTCTTCTTTAATTTATTTATACTTTGGGTCTCTAATATATCATGTAATAGTCAAGCTTGTGTATCTGATTTATTTCACTTAACAGTATGTTGTCAAGGTGCTTCCATTTTCCTACAAATGCCTCAAGTCTATCCTTCTTTTGCATCATGTATAAATACCACAATATCTTTATCCATTCATCTGTTGATAGACCTATAGGCAACTTCCAAGATTTAACTATTATGAATTGTGAAGGCTATAAACATAGGTATGCAGGTTTCACTATAATATAATGTCTTTAACTCTTTTGGAAAGGTACCTAGAAGGGTAATGTCTGGATCAAATGAATTTCTAGTTTGGATTTTTTGAGGAATTATCTTACTGGTTTTCATAGAGGTTGTACCAATTTACATTCTTACCAACAATTTAGAAAATCTCATTTTCCCTCACAGCTTTGTTAGTATTTGTTATTATTTTATTTCTTGATATTAGCAATTGTTTTCTGGAGTAAGATGGAATCGGTGTTGTTTTAATTTGCATTTCTCTAGTGACCAAATATATTGAAAATTCTTCATGTATTTATTGGCCATTTGCACTTCTGAGAAGTATTTATTCATTTCAGTTGAACATTTGTTCTGCTTGAATTTTTCCCTGAGTCCACTATACATAAAAATCTCAAGAGTTGAAAACTCTTGAGATTTTCTCTGATTTATTTCCTGGGTTTGCATTCTTTTTTCATGGGTGACAGAGATTTCACTTTCTTGTTCTTGTTCTTCCTTTCAAAGAGTATATTCTTGTTTTATGTTCTTGTTTTAGTCTTTCTTGTTTTTTCTTCCTTTGAAAGAGTATATTCTCTGAATGTATCCTTACAAGAAACGTAAGTCAAGTATAATACTTGAGAGGTTTGTATGTCTGAATATGCCTCCATTCTAAACACACTTTGTTTGAATATTTGGCTTGGTATAGATTCAAGTTTAAAAAATATTTAGCACATAATGTTTTAAAACTCTTATATTTTAAGCTTCCAGTGTTGTTATTTGTCCAGTGTTGTGATTTACCCAGGGTTTATAGCAGAGTAGATTTAACACAGAACACATAATTTATAGGATTATTTTATAACATTCATACAAAGAGTCAAATGCAGAAGAGTGCAGATCTGTCCACATACTAGAGAACAAAAGAATCCAGCTGAGGGCCTGCATCCCATGGCCATGTCCTGCACAAGTCCAGATGAAGACCTAGAGCCCATGACAATGTCTCATGCAAGTCTGTATCAAGGATCTACACTGGGAAGGCCCAAAAGTTAGTGGTGGAAACCTGAAAGTCTGCACCAGTAGGATGAAGTACCAGCAAGCTGAGGGATCTGCACTGGAGCCAGGAAGCAACACTTAAGGTTAGGACCAGAGCTCTCCCCAAAAGAACCACAGCCATTCACTGTGACAGGGAGGACCTCAGCTCATCAGATGATGAAAACAGCTGAATTCATATCAGAAAAACCAACATGACAAGCTTCTCCAGGAAAATAAACAGCGTACCACCTTTCCCTCTAGTTCTCATTTTATGCTGCTGGAAACAGTCCTCAGATGGGCCTTCCACACCCAGCACCACACTAATTTGGTTCACCTTGGGGGTTTCAAGTTGACTATTAGTTAATCCACCACATTATTGTTCTTTGTATATGACTCTTTTTTGAAAATCCTAAAATGTCTTCTTTAGAGAGCTTTGGTTACCTGCCCTGCAGGGAAGAGACTCTACTCCACCTCCCACCACCATCACAGTAGTGACTCTGAGACACAGGGGACATCAGGAGGTTTGAAAATAACAAAACAAAGGAGAAAATGCAATATCAGACCTACATTCCACCCAGAACAAGTCCAGGAGACATTGACATAGAACTTAGAAGTTACACACCTGAAATTTGTGAAATGATAGCAACAAATGTAAAGTAACAGCTACATCAGGTTATAGAAGAAATCAGATAAGAAATAATCTCTCAGGTTAAAACAGACATGACAACCATAATGAAAGAATTGCTTAGCATATCAAAAGAAGACATAGATAAAAAATACAGGAGCACAAAAAAATGATGGAAACCTTGAATGAACCATATAGTAAAAATTAGAATGAAGGAAACAGAGTCAAAGAGATATCCAGGAAATTAAAATTTCCGTTGGAAGCTGGAAAACCACTTGAATGAAACTAAACATCGACTTTCAGACCTTGAAGACAGCATCATAGCAAGTGATCATGAAAGGAATGTCTCTTAAAAATAACAAGAAACCAGGAAATAACAATTCAACACCTGAAAGATGAGGCAAAGAAAAACAATATAAGACTCATAGATGTCAACGAAAAGCAGAAGGCAACATGCATCCATAAAATTATTGACAGAAGTAGTAGCATAAAATTTCCCAGGCATATAAAAAGAATCTGATGTACAGTTAGTTAGTAAGAATCTGACTTACAGTTAGTAAGGCACATAGAACTCCAATTAGCCATAACCAAAATAAATCGACACCCAGAAATGTAATAATCATGATCCCAGAAAATCAGCAAAAAAACAGAACATTAAAAGCTGGTAAAAGAAGAAACAGAACACCCATGAAGGAAAACCCATCAGAATCACAGAAGATTTCTCAACACAAACCAACAAGTGAAGAAGAGCTTGGAGTGAAGTATTTCAGGTCCTGAAAGAAAACAACTTCCAACCCACATTGATGTACCCTGAAAAACTATTTTTCAAAATTAATGGAGAAATAAGATACTTCCATGACAAAGAACAAGAAATTTGAAGAAATTCATGACCACAAAACAAAGCCTACAAAGAGTACTGAAAGATATTCTACAAAGAGATAAAAGTGACCACAATTCCAACAACAATAGAAAAGGACCACCAAGCAGCACAAGCAATTAAACAGAGGGGGAAATTAGGGAACCAACAGCAAGAAAATAACATGACAAAGATAAGTTGATACATATCAGTAATAACCATTAATGTAAATGGCTTCAATTCACCAATTAAAAGAAACAGATTGGCAGAGTGGATCAAGAAACAAATTCCAAAAATATGCTGTATACAAGAAATGCATTTAACTCAAAAACAAATTCATAGACTGAGAGTTAAAGGATGATAAACAATAATCTATGTGACAGGAACCCAAGAAAAAGCAGGGATAGCTATTATGCTTGCAGGCAATGTGAACTTCAAACCAAGAATGATCAAAAGAAGTAAAGAAAGTCATTATGTACTTGTTAGGGGAAAATTGCAAGAGGAAGAGATAAAAATCATGAATATACATACACCAAATACAAGAAAACCCAATTATACGAGACAAATGTTAATAGACATGAAAAATAAAATAAACAGTAACACAATCACAGTGGGGGACTTCAGTACCCCATTGTCATAAAGAGATAGATCAACTAGAGAAAAAATCAACAGAGAAATAACAGAACTAAACCAAACTTGTGAACAAATGGACTTACTGAACCTTTACAGGGTGTACCACCCAACATCAGAATACACATTCTTCTCAGCTGCATGGGGGATGTTCTCTACAATAGACCATATGCCAGCACATAGAACATGCTTAAGCAAATGCAAAGGAATTAAAATTATCCCATGTGTATTACTGGACCATCATACAATGAAATTGGAATTTATTCACAACAGAAATTGCAAAAAGTTCATAAATACATGGAAATTGCATAACACCCTCCCGAGCAACCAATGGGTCACAGATGAAATTAAATAATATTTACAATCAAATGAAAATGCAGATACAGCTTACCAGGAATCTGTGGGACACAATGAAAGCAGTCATCAGAGGTAAATTTATAACAGTGAATTCCTACATCAGGAAAACAGAGGGAGAACAATAAACAACCTTATGTTACACCTCAAGCTTCTAGAAGAAGAAGAAGAGCAAATCAAGCTGAAAGCCCAAAGAAGGCAGGAAATTATAGAGATCAGAGTAGAAATTAGCACAATTGATACTAAGAAAACAGCACAAAGAATTAATGAATTGAAGAGTTGGTTTTTTGAAAGAATAAATAAAATTGATAAACCCCTAGCCAACTTTATTTTGTTTGTTAGCATTTTATTGAATATCTTTGCATCTATGTTCATTAAGGAGACTGGCCTGTAGTTCTCTTTTTTGGCTGGGTCTTTCTCTGGTTTTGCTATCAGTATAATACTTACCTCCAGAAATGACTTAAGGAAAATTGCTTCCTTTTCAATTTCATTGAAGAGTTTAAGGAGGTTTTGCGTTAAATATTCTCTCAATTTCTTGTAGAATTCAGCTGTGAATTTGTCAGGACCTGGGCTTTTTTTTGTTGGTAGGTTTTAAACCACATTTTCAATTTCATTAATTGATATTGGGTTATTCAGGA
>NW_004955431.1:9472604-9483607 GCF_000276665.1 Chinchilla lanigera | reverse complement strand
TATGTCTGCTTTTATGTAGATGCTTATTATGTTCAAATACAGATTTTATTATTTTTGCCTGTGGATTAATATCTTACTAAAGAAATCCTGCATATCTTGTTTATACAGATTTGTTTTGCAATTTTTCTTTTAAAAATTAAGATATTTTTATAGATAGATTTTTACATCCTCCTGAAATTCTATTAATATATGACACTAGTACTTTATATGAGAATCTAATTGTCCTAATACCATTATTTCAATGATTCATCTTTATCCCACTGATTTTTAATTCCAACTCTATCAAATTCAAATCTTTCATATAAATGGGTGTGTTTTTAACCTTTCTGGTTGCTGCACTTAAGAGCTGGAACATCTACCAGTAGCCAATGTGCTAATGTCTTGGTCCTCTGTTTGGTGTTAATGGAAGATGATAAGACCTTTAAGATGTCAGGTTTGGGGCTGGGGATTTAGCTCGGCGGCACAGTGCCTGCCTGGCAAGCGCAAGGTCATGAGCTCGATTCCTGCTACCAGAAAAAAAATAAAAATAAAAAATAAAAAAGTAAATAAAGATGTCAGGTTTAGTGGGAGACCTTAGATCACTGAGTGCATGCCCACAACTGTTTTGTTAATTCCTTAGATCTTGGGACATTGATTTCTTCCTCTTTCTCCTGGTTTCACCATAATGGGGTGAGAAACTTACTCTGCCATACTCTGCCACCATGATGTTCTGCTTCACTACAGGCTTAAATTGCAACAGAGCCAATGGTCATGGACTGACAGTTCTGAAACCAGGAACTAAAACACAATTTTCTTCTTTTTAATTTGATTAGCTTGGGTGTTTTGTTATAGTGATGTAAGGCTGATGAGCATACTATTTCTTATGTTAGTCTCTTTCTGCATCTCTATCACACTGTTTTAATTACTATAGTTATGCAATGATTTTGATATTCAGTAGGGCAAGGTCCTCTCTATGTTTCTTTCTTCCAATTTGTTTTGATCAGTTTTTAGATATTTACTATATATTTTATTTTTGTGGAAAAAATAAAATAAAATTTCATAATGAAATAGTAGAAGAATAACAATAATTAATACACCCTGTACTGTTATCTTCAAAGTAGTTAGAGGATCTGGGCATAAAAAATTTCCCCAAACAATATTAGAATTATATATGAAAGAGCCATAGAGTTTTCTAACAAAATGTTGGTTGGAATTAGCAAATGCATCTTTAGGATATTAAGTCTTTGAATCTATGAACAAAGAATACTACCATATTTATTTAAATTTTCTTACTTTCATCAATATAGATGTTGAAACATATGAAATTAGCTTGACAAGTTTTGGCCAGGGGAGTTTTTTATACTCAATCTAATTGTTTAAAAGTATTCCAGAGAGCTCTTTTGTATCTTTTGGTGGATTCAGTTGTCACTTACATTTTTTTATTATTAAGAATAAGGTTCTTTTTCCTATTATGCATTTCAATCATCATGCACAAGCATTTCTTTGCAAGATGTATCTGCAAATTTAATAACATTTTCTCATTAAATCACCTGTCAGGAGTGTAATTTTAATAGGCAATTTTTAAAGAAATCAGCGTTTCAAAAATTTATTTAGGTTTTTACTTTTCAATTCAGTTTTTCTGACACTTGTTTTCTAAATGTTTTTCTTTTTTATTTTAATGATAAAAGAACAAAAATATATTAACAAACACATAGACATAAACAAAATAACACAAGTACAATAAAAGCAATGCAGAGCATGGTACTGGCAAAAAGCAGACCTGAAGATCAATGGAACAGACTAGAAGATGCAAACACAACTACAAACACACTCAGCCACTTTATTTTAGACAAAGGGGTCGAACATACTCACTGGAAGGAAGATAGCCTCTTTAACAAATGGTGCTGGAAAAAGTAGCTTTCCATATGCCAAAGACTAAAACTAGACCCATGTCTATCACCATGCACTAAACTAAAGTCAAAATGGATCAAAGATCTAAATATCAAAACAGAAACACTAAATCTACTGGAACAGAATTTCAGATCAAATGATAGGAAATTAACAATGGTTGTATTACATATTGTTATCTTCAATTTGATTACTCAAATAAACAGATATAGACATGTAAGTCTGATCAAACAATTAAACATTATTTTTCATTTTAAGGTTACAAATTCACTGACATTCATTTGTTCATTTGTTTTGTTTGGAGGGGGGCACCAGGAATCAAACTTAGAACCTCATGTTTGCCAAGCAGACGCTGTAACTGAGCCATATCCCTGGCCCTGACATTCATTTTTATCTAATAGTCTCTAAAAATTTTAAATCTCTGTTGCATGTGTAGCTCAATTACTTTGCTGTAAATTGTTTACCTTTTCTCTGTCCCTGACAAAAATTTGACCATTTTACATGTATTTTCAAAAAACTAGCTCTTATTATGGCCACCAATTTTATGTTTTTCTTGTTATATTTTATGTTTTTATTTCATTTTAGCTTTTTAAAGAGAATAGAAAGAAAAAAACAATAAAAACAATAATATAGAATTTCAAAACAAGATAATAGGAGATTAACAATGGTTAATAAATTGCATTATTGTTATCTTAAACTTAGTTGCTCAGATTACAAGATTTTGATGAAATACGTTTCTGATTTTAATTTTCTATTTCCAGTATTATAATTTATTTAGATTTAATTCTTAATTTTCACTAATTCCTTAAGTTAAAAGTGTAGAATATTTCTTTTTAAGTCCACTTGTTTTATAACAATGTACATATATAATATAATAAATTTCTTTTGAATAGTTCTTTATGTAAATAGTAAATCATTGATAAGCATTTTTGTTGTTTGTTTTTAAATATTTTATATTTAACCCATGAATTAATCATTACAGTTTTAAAAATTCTTTTTAAGGTTGATGTCTGATTTTATTGTACTATTACCAGAGACTGCAATTTGTTGAGGGTTCCTTTGGGACAGAGTTCTAGTCAATCTTTATAAATGTTTCATGTATTCTTCAGAGAGTACACAATCTTTCTTTAGTATTGCACCAGAACCCTCTGTGGAAACCAAAATTTACAGATTCTCAAGTCCTTTATACAAAATGGCACAGTATCGGAACTACACACATATTCCTATATACTTTAAATTATCTATGGATTATTTATAATGCATAAAATGAGATAAATGCTATGAAAGTACAGTAGCTGTTATATTTAGTGTTTGGGGGGAGAACAGCAAGAAAGAAACAGTAGGGTGCAGCTTATTTTTTCCAGATGTTTTTGTTGTGTGGTTGAATGAATAGCAGCAAAACTCACAGATAGAAAACCCACAAATATGGAGGGTCAATTGTATATTTTCGACACATGTTATTCTTGAACACAAAGTTCAAGATAGCTATTATATCAAGATTGTTAGCAGTGCTATTCAAGTCTAATAAATTCTGACTACATTTCTGCAATTATCACTGTTTTATACATTTCTCTTTGTGTTTTTCTGTGTTTGCCTTACATGTTTTGCGGCTAAATTCTTCAAGATTATAATGATGGATTGTAATCCACTAATACAAAATGTCTTTATTTATCTCTATTAATGCATTTTCCTTAAAGATCTATTTGGAAAAATATTCATTTCCCTGATTAGTGTTTCTCTGCTATGTTCTTTTCATATTTTTATTTTCACTGTTGAGGAAAGGAGTATTTACCATCATTTGCCTTCAAAACCTATGGTGAAACTTAAGTGCTTTATAATTATATAAAGAGGCAGGACCATTAAGAAGTGATTAAGGCAGTGATAGGGACATTTTAGAGATGACTGCCCAAACTGCAACCTAAACCCCACATATTTATCACAAAATGCAATTAAACCTTAATACTGAGGTTTTAGCTTAGCAAAAAAAATCTTACACATTTTTTCCTTTTCCTTTCCTCCTTCCCCCACTCTAATTCCTCTTTTCTTTTGAACAATTTCTTCCCACTTAAAAAATACAAGATAGTTATACTACAAATTTGAAAGGATGAGTCTGTGCTAATATCATTTGATTACACCCATATCTTGTACTCTGAGTAACTACTTTGAAGACAACAATACACAAATATTGACTATTGTTTTTCTCTTATTAGTTTGTTATGAAATTTTGTTCTATTTTTTCCATTAAAACCTTATACATTAAAATCTTTTGTTTTGAAAGAAAAACAATACGGGTTCCATAGCATTGACACCACTAGGTTACATCATAAAGGATCCACCGTCTTGGGTACTATCATAGCCACGATAACAGGGTAAGGTTTGCTCTTTTTTGATCTTTCTTGTGCACTCACTTTTCACCATGTATTGCAACCAGAAGACTCCTGCCAGAAGTTGGCACCTTGATATTGGACTTTTCAGTTTCCAGAACTGTGAGCCAATACCTTTCTCTTTGTTATAAATTACAAGCTATCCCCTTTCTAGGTATCTTCCCCAAAGAGCTTAGGACATCACACTACAGTGTTACATGCATACCAATGTTTACAGCAGTACAACTCATCATATTAAATCCTGCAACCAGCCTGTATACCCACCAACAGATGATTGGATAAAGAAAATGTAGTATCTATATATAATAGAATACTATTTAGTTATAAAAAAGGACAAATTTGAGACACTTGCAGGAAAATGGATGCACCTGTAAAGCATAATTTTTAGCAAAATAAACCAGAAATGCAAGCTTGAACACCATATGGTATCTCTCATTTAAGTAAAGCAAAGAAAAAAATAAATAGTGGATAGAAGGGGAGAGGGACGGATCTCTTACAATAACTAAGGAGTATAAGGGAGCAAGGGTGAGGGGTGAGGAGGAGGAGAAGATGAAATTAGTAGAATAAAAATATGCCATGTACAGGTACCTAGTGACATCAGTGAAAAAACGTATGCCACAAGCATGAGCTAAGATTAATAATATCAACAAGAATGAAAATTGGGATAGGGGAACTAGGGGAGAGGGAAAGGAGATTTAAAATAAACAAGCTGTATTAGGTACATGTACCCACTCCCCAAGATGACTGCAAAATGCATATTCTGCAAATGTCCTAAAAATAAATAAATAATAAATAAATAAATAAATAGCTAGCTGAAGTTCAGGTATTTTGCAATAGCAGTTTAAAACATACTAAGAAAGTGACTTTTGCTTTTTCATTTATTTGTCAATTTGAGAGTCTCTTAATTTTAATGTGTCTACCTCACTTGTATCAGTTTTGATTATTATAATGTTTGGATTAATTTTTACTGCTTTAGCTTTACTTTCTTATTGATCATGACTTCTCTTTGCTTTTCTTGTATTTTCTACAGTGAGTGGACAACATGTACCTTTTTATAATTTTGGATGATTTTCAGCCTTTACCCTTTTACATATTTCTTTCTTTTCTGCCTCCCACCATTGGAGTCACTCAATTTTTTTCTTTTCTTTCAATAGTGTGAGGGGTTGTACTTAGGAGCCTTTCCACTGAGCTACAACCCCAGCCCCCACCCTCTGTATTTTGAAACTAAATCATGAAATTTCTCAAATTGAGCTTAAATTTGTGGTCTTCCTGCTTCAGTTTCCCCAAGTGTTTGGGATTATACCATGTGCCACCCAGCTTAAAATTTTGAGACTTTCATCTTTAAAAAATATTTACCTGCTCCTGCAGTTGTTTATCTGTTTTGTAATTCAAAGGATGCTACTAGCTTTTCAATTTTTTTTCAAATCTCAACAAGCAATTTCAGCATATTTTGAAATCCTTACAATTTCATGATGTCCACCTCTTTGGGTATGAATTCTCTCATGTGTTACAACTCTTAACTACCTCTGTGGATGATGTATTTGGTTGAACAGAGACAGACCAAGTTTTTCAATTATAGGTGCAATGGTGGTATACCTTTAGAGCTTTCACTGATAAACAGCTCACTGGGGCATGTGTGTCATAGGTTCGCCACCACTGGAGAAGTTTCATCCATACAATGGGACCCAGCTGGAATCTTCTGTCTGTATACCAGGGTTCTCATAGTGGCCTCTCTTTCCTCCAAGATCCGGGCAGTGGCACACTGCAGTCATATCCTAAGGTTTTACATAAAATTTATCTAGGCATTTTTCTGTTAAGAGTTGTCTAGCATTCAGCTTCATTCCAATATTTTCATGGGATTCATGTCTATCAGCCATTTCTCTGTTGGCCACGGGACCTCCAGAACTGGTTTGTGCATGTGCTCACTCTTTTCGTGTTTGTAGAACATGAAAATTTCACGAATATACCTTTAAATATTTTTCATTTTACATTTAACTTGTATATTAATAAGATATGAGTTGCAGTTAATATAAGTAATATTTTAATTTTTAAAAACTTTCTTGTTTAAATTCTTAGTTTTGGAAACAAAAGAGGATGATATTATAATTTCTCACTTAGCCATATTAATTGATGACCAAATCTACTTCCTAAATGTTTTTCCATTAAGGGTGTTATCTGTACCAAATTGTGCCTACTTATGATGCCAATATACTATATTTAAAATAAGAATAAAGCAAAATAAAAGCGAAAACAAATGAAATAAAGACCTGAAAACCATTAACTTATAAAAAATTTGACATATACTAAGAATTAAGACATTCATGTCTCAAAAATAAGAATAGTTATCTTTTTTAATACCAATTTACAGACCACATATATTTAAGAAGAGGGGAAAAAGTCTTGGTTTTCATTCTTCATGATTTTCTTTTCTAGAAAATAAAGATTTTATTTTCATCTAATCAATTATTATAGTTTCAACATCTTTATAATCAAAGTTAATGGTATAAATTTTAGGTACATAAAATAATAAACATCTTATATTTGTGATTTAGCAAAGGATCTATAGAATAATCCTTAGTTGCCCTAGTGTATATTACTAGATTTCTGTCCATTTATGAATATCCAGATGCAAAATGAGATCTTTAAAAATGGCTTAGGGTGTTTCATTTTTTATCTTATATTGTCTGCAGACTGTAATGATAACTTGTCTTTTACTTCTGAAATTGGTGACTAGTGTTCTATCTTTTCACTTGATCAATTCAGCTAAGGCTTTGTTGAAATTGATCTACTCAAATAATTAGCCTCAGGCATGGTGGCACATGCCTGTGATCCCAGTACTCTGGAGGCTGAAGTGAGTTCAAAGCCAGCCTGGGCTATATAGTGAGTTTAAGGATAGCCTGTACTACATATCATGACACTGTCTCAAAACAGTAAATGAACAGGCAAATAAGAAAACCCAGCATTTGACTTTCTTAGTTTACTACTCTCTGCCTTCTGTTGTTTGTTTTCTACTTTTTTAAAAAAAGTTTTGCTTCTATTTTTGGTCTATCATTGTTTTAATTTACTTGTTTCCTTCTAACATATTACAGAAGAAACTTAGATCACTGACTTTATATTTTTAGTTTTCCTTTTTTGAAAAAAAAAATTCATTAAAAACTGTATTTCCCTCCATGTGCCATTTTAAATCTTTTCCACAGATTTGGGTAGGTTATGTTATCACTTAGTTCAAAATATTTTCTAATTTTCCTTGCATTTTTCTTTGATTACAAAAAATTTAGAACAGTGCTATTTAAATATTTGTGATTGTCTCTTCAGTAAGATTATCTTACTGACTCATTTCTGATTTGTTTAGAGTGATATACTGTGAGTGATTTCACTCCTTTTAAACTTGAAATTTTTATAGCCTCAAGTTTTGATCAATCTTAAAAATTGATAACTTTTTAAAAAGCAATTCAATTAGAATGAAGAAAATTGTACTGATTAATAAATAAGTTAGGGGCTGGGGATTTAGCTCAGTGGCATAGCACCTGCCTGGCAAGCCCAAGGTAGTGGGTTCAATTCCTGGTACCGGAAGAAAAAAAAATAAAAATAAAAATAAAGGTCTACATTTAAGCAAACATTCTTGAAACAATTTTAGTTTCTTCTGTAGTAAAATACACACATTACTGGTATATTACAGTTACATATTCCTCATTTGAGATGAGGGTTTTTGAATTAAATGATTTTGAAGGGAATTTCCAGACATCAAAATTTACTATTTTGGTCATAAGAAAGTTTTAAAAGCCAACATGCACAGTAACCCATTAGGGGGATGTGCCTTTATTGACAAAGATGCTAAGTGATTTGCCCTAGGTTACTAGATGGAGAAAAGGGACTAAGGAGAGTATGTGTGTGTACAGTTTCTCAGGTTCAAACAAGTAGATTTAAGCATAAATCCAATGGAACTGCTACAAGCCTTTAAAAGATAATATTTAGATCTTTGATCCATTTTGACTCTAGTTTAGTGCATGGTGATAGACATGGGTCTAGCTTTAGTCTTTGGCACGTGGAAAGCCAGTTTTTCCAGTGCTATTTATTAAAGAGGCTATCTTTCTTCCAACATGTTTGGCCCCTTTCTCAAAGATAAGGTGGCTGAGTGTGTTTGTAGTTGTGTCTGTATCTTCTAATCTGTTCCATTGATCCTCTGATCTGTTTTTTTTGTTTGTTTGTTTTTTATTTTTTGTTTTTTTGCTAGTACCATACTGATTTTATCACAGTAGCTTTGTAGAGTAATTTCATTTTAGAGATTGTGATGCCTCCTGCCTTTCCTTTGTTGACCAGGATTGCTTTTGCTATTCTAAGCCTCTTCTGATTCCAGATGAATTTTAGGAATGTTTTTGTTATTCTCTTTAAAATAAAAAAGATAATAATTTTAAAATAAATAAATAATATTTGGGAATCTAAAAAATACAAAAGTCTCTACATTCTATACCTTAAATATTCTTTGATCTCTTTCCAGTGTCATATAATACAGGAACATTTTTATAATACTTGGGAAAAGGCAATTAGGGAATACGTGAGTACACAGGAGGATTTGGTAAAATCTCTCTTCAAAGAAATTAAATATGCTGGGCCTGAAAGGAAACTGTCAGGGTCCTTCAAGTAGCATAGGTAACAGAAAAACATGCACATATATTAACATTGACTGAATAAAATACAACTCTTAATTTTAGTCTTAATTTTAGTCTTAATTTCCATGATATAATGGACCTTTCCAGTGTTCACGTTTCAGTTGCCATTAAAATTTGGCTTTTTTTTTTTTCCCTACATCTTGATCATCATTGAAAAATGATACCAGTAAGTATCATGTTGTCTTTGTCCAACAGACAGTATTGGTGGTGCCAGAGTTTGCTACAGTTATAAAATAATAAATTTGAAGAGGTGCCTTGGAAATTTTCAGCTTTCTTTTTGCATGTCTAAAAATGGTGTCCTATAAATTTCAATTAGAACATGGGAGTTGATAAACGATTTTTTTAAGTTTAGCTGAAAACAATTCTTGAATACAGTACAATAAATGTGAAATGGTCTACTTTCCCCTTAATCTGTCCATGTTTGCCTTCAAAACTCTTATTAATCCTCTATACATTTATAATTATGCATACCTGTTTGTTCTTTTTCTCATTGTAAAATATCTCTCTTTATCTCTGCTAATTTTATTCAGCTTGTTTATTTTATCTGATGTTAATATTGCCACTCCAGCTTTCTTATGCTTACTGTGTTCATAGTATATCTTTTTCTATTCATTTGTTTTCAGACTAGCTCTCTGTATTCTAATTTCTTCTCTTGTTAGTAGCATATATTAAAATCTTGCCTTTATCCACACTGACAATCTCAACCCTTTAATAGTAATGTTTTAGGTAACTAACATTTAATGTAATTATTGACCTTTAAAGTTTATTTTATAGTTATTTTCTCTGTTTTTTTCTGTTTTGTTGTTATTATTGTTGGTGGTGTTAGTGATGATGTTGCTATATACCTCCTTCTTTGCTTTGTTTAAAATAACGTCTTCATATTTTATCTACTGGAACTCTTTTGACTCCTTTTAGAGTTTTTTCTAGGGATTGCACTATACCTTCCTTGTTCTCCATAATCTCCTTAGAGTTAACATGATCTCTGTATTTTGAGATTCAGAAATCTTGCGGCTATACAGGTTAATTTAATCTCTTCACTCTCAGATACTTTTTATGGGTCAGCTGTTAAATGTATGCACTAAAAACTCTACAATAGGAGCCAAAACTTTTTATTTTAAATAGTTTTACATATTCTAGATGATCTAAGAAAAGCCATTTAGTTTTACTCAGATATTTCAAATTTCTGATGGTCTTCATTTATTTCTGAAAATTTAAGTTTACTTCTAGTATCTGAAGTCATGCCATCAGCTTGAAGAATTTCTTTTGGATTTGTAGCTGTTGCAGGTCTGCTGCTCTTCAAGATAGCTTAATGGATGATTTACAATGGAAAACAAAAGTCAGTTCAAAAGGTTTTTTTTTTTCCTTCTAAGATATTAGGTGTAAGAAAAATGCTAATAAGGAAGGTGTGATTGTTTTAACATTATGTGTTTGGTTTTCTTTGAAGATGACACATAAGGAAGACTCATATAATCACCCAAAGCAAGAAAATGTGAAGCTTAACTCATGCATTGATAACACTTAGCAGCCAACCATTATAATGATATGTTTGTAATATTGATTTTGATGCTTAGAGATTCCCAGGCAGTATTTTACCATGTATTAAAACATAAAGGAATTAAGAAAGTTGTGTGAGTAATAGGAGTCAGTGAAAGGTCAGGTGGTAATAAAAAGGCAAAATGGCCCAAATTAATAGATCAAAAACTTAATGGAACATTCAGGACACAATCCATCAGCTGGAACTGAGAATGAAGGAAGAATCACAAATGTGCAAAATTACTGATACCAGAATGGATTTAGCAGTTTTGCTTATGATAACCAAAATACAGGAACTGACTCACTTATATATCAATAGATGAATATGATGTTGTGGTATATATCCAGTAAATGGAATATTATTCATTGTGTTAAGTGACCTACTTTTATTTAGTCTCCCCAAAACACTTAATTGAGTTTTCATGGGGGAACAGTGGTCTTTTTATTCACTCTCATTTTTTTTTATTTTAAAGAGAATAAAAAATTTTAAAAACATTCAAAATGATACAGAATTTCAAAACAAGATGAT
>NW_004955431.1:9470318-9472504 GCF_000276665.1 Chinchilla lanigera | reverse complement strand
ACATTCTTCTCAGCTGCATGGGGGATGTTCTCTACAATAGACCATATGCCAGCACATAGAACATGCTTAAGCAAATGCAAAGGAATTAAAATTATCCCATGTGTATTACTGGACCATCATACAATGAAATTGGAATTTATTCACAACAGAAATTGCAAAAAGTTCATAAATACATGGAAATTGCATAACACCCTCCCGAGCAACCAATGGGTCACAGATGAAATTAAATAATATTTACAATCAAATGAAAATGCAGATACAGCTTACCAGGAATCTGTGGGACACAATGAAAGCAGTCATCAGAGGTAAATTTATAACAGTGAATTCCTACATCAGGAAAACAGAGGGAGAACAATAAACAACCTTATGTTACACCTCAAGCTTCTAGAAGAAGAAGAAGAGCAAATCAAGCTGAAAGCCCAAAGAAGGCAGGAAATTATAGAGATCAGAGTAGAAATTAGCACAATTGATACTAAGAAAACAGCACAAAGAATTAATGAATTGAAGAGTTGGTTTTTTGAAAGAATAAATAAAATTGATAAACCCCTAGCCAACTTTATTTTGTTTGTTAGCATTTTATTGAATATCTTTGCATCTATGTTCATTAAGGAGACTGGCCTGTAGTTCTCTTTTTTGGCTGGGTCTTTCTCTGGTTTTGCTATCAGTATAATACTTACCTCCAGAAATGACTTAAGGAAAATTGCTTCCTTTTCAATTTCATTGAAGAGTTTAAGGAGGTTTTGCGTTAAATATTCTCTCAATTTCTTGTAGAATTCAGCTGTGAATTTGTCAGGACCTGGGCTTTTTTTTGTTGGTAGGTTTTAAACCACATTTTCAATTTCATTAATTGATATTGGGTTATTCAGGAGTTTTGTATCTTCTTGATTCAACTTTGGTAATTCATATGTATCTAGGAATCTGTCCATTTCTTCTGTTTTTCATTCTATGGGAGTAAAGGTTTTCAAAGTAGGTATTGATGATCTTCTGAATTTCTATAGGATCTGTAGTGATTTCACCTTTTTCATTCCTTGTGGCATGAATTTGAGTTTTTTCTTTCCTTTTTTGATAAAGTTGGCTAAGTGTTTGTCTATTTTACTTATTTTAAAGAACCAACTGTTTGATTCATTAATTTTTGTACTGTTTTCTTTATCTCAGTTGTATTAATTTCTGTCCTGATCTTTATAATTCCTTCCTTCTTTGGGCTTTGGAATTGACTTGCCTTTCTTTTTCTCAAAGTTTGAGGTGTGTCATGAGGCTATTTATTTGTTCTCATTCTTTTTGCCTGATGTGTGAGTTCACCACTATAAACTTTCCTCTGATGACTGCTTTCAATGCATCCCACAGATTCCAGTAAGTTGTATTTATGTTTTTGTTTGTTTGTAGATATTGTTCAATCTCTCCTTATTTTCATCCCTGAACCTTCCCTCAGTATCTAGCATTACCTTCAGTATCTGGTACTAGCAAGTCCCAAATTTTTCTGTGATAGCAAAATATATTGTAAGGACCTCTTTTACTTTATCCTCATAGATATTCTACATTTTTTTATTTTAAAAATTTAAAAAACTAATAAAACAACAATGAAGACAAAACCAAAACAACCCAAAAACAACAAAAATGATACATGATCTCAAAACAAAATGATAGGAATTAACAATGATTGCTATATTACATAGTGTTATCTTCAGTGAAGTTGCTCAGTCCTCTAGACATAAGAGTGTAAGACTGATAAAACAATCAAAGACAGAAATAAGTAATAGAAAAAAACCACTGGAAATGATGCAGAGCTTCACCGTATAAGACGGTAGGAGTTCAACAATGTTTTTTATACTGCATATTGTTTTCCAATCAGTCGTTCTGATTATGGTTAAAATATTATTTCATGAGACTTAGATATTTGAGATAAATGTCTGCCTTTTTGTTATTTCATTCTCATTGTTTTTAAATTATATCTTCTTTTTTTTTTTTTTTTTTTTTGAGATAGGGTCTCAATATGTAGTCCAGACTGCTTTTGAACTCAGTTATGTAGGCCAGGCTGGCCTCAAACTCATGATGATCCTCCTGCCTCAACCTCCCAAGTGCTGGGATTACAGGCATGTGCAACCATGCTTTGCTACATCATAAATATTCTTTTTTTTATTTTAAAGAGAAGAGAACAAAAACAAATTAACCAACACAAACACATAAAA
>NW_004955431.1:9463167-9464915 GCF_000276665.1 Chinchilla lanigera | reverse complement strand
TTTATAGCAGCACAATTTGTCATAGCTAAATCTTGGAAACAACCCAAATGCCCATCAACTGAGGAATGGATAAAAAAGATATGATATTTTTATACAATAGAGTATTACTCAGGTACAAAGAAAAACTCAAGGCTTTTATAGGTAAATGGATGCCACTAGAGACCATACTCCTAAGTAAAATAAATCAGACTTGCATGTGCAAACATCATATTGTCTCCGTAGTGTAAGAAACTGAAAGAGTAGATAAGATCTGAAAGGTACAATAGATATTATTAACCCTCATGTTTAACAAAGGTTTATATAATGTTTAATAAAGTTGTGACTTACCCATAAATCATCATGAAGATTTTGAAAAAAATAACAACTGACTCATGTTAATCATATAATTCAATAGGTGGAAGTGAGACTATGCAGGCAGACAGAACAGTCTCTTGGGCACTCTGCAAGAGGGGGGCTTCTGCTGATATATTTACAGGGAAGAATATCCTAATTATTTGGGAACATCCTCACTAATCTGATAAGTTGGTTAACGCTGGTCAGTTAGGGCAACTTTTGTTATATTGTTGAATTGCCCTTCAGAAGGTAATATAGATTTATAATTACACAAAACAGTGTAAGAAGGCCTTTCTTAAGAGGACTGAATATATGAAAAAACCTTGGCCTATTTTAAAGGCGTTAAAATAGTATCTTGTAGTTCTTTCTGGTTTGATTGTTTAGATTCATAGTGATCATTTTTTGGTATATTTCTTAACAGATCTAGGACATTTTCTGCTATTTCCCATACAATTGGCTAATGCTGCTTACAACAGGGCAACTCACCTTTCCTGTACCTTCTGGTAGCGCTGGAGGCAAAAGCACAAAAAGAAAGAGAGGGAAAGAGGCCTGCAGGAGTGGGGTGGGGTGCACGGTCTTTGTGCAAAGATTCAGGCACTGTGAAGCCCCGTGGTTGAACTCTAATTATGACAGACTTGTACAATTTTCTTTCACATTACAATAAAGTATTAATTTTATTTAGTACAAATTATATAGATGTCATTGTTCTGAACCCAGACCATGTATTTCTTTTCAGTTTTTAATTAAAGAAAAAAAACCCAGGTGCCTTACATGTTCCCATTTTCTTATTCTAAAATCTACCACTAGTCTATTATTATGAGTGTTTGTGGAGGTGAAGAGAACAAGTAGATTAAAATTATCTCACTTTCTTTCTTATCAACTGTAATTAGAAAGGAGTAAGAAGACTGGTGAGTAGCCTGCTAGCTTCAATACTTTCAGGGACTCTGGGGCAGAAAGGCTCTGCTCTGCGGTCTGGTACATGGCCCTGGGGTGATGCCCGCAGGGGAACAGTGGCCTGAAATGTTAGCTAAGGGAGATAGTTGGGGATGGGCTCTGGATTGGCTTGTCTGCACATGAAAAGCACATTGTTGCTGAAAGTTGCAGACTGTCTATCTCTAGAAGTTGGCTCACTGTGGAGGGGACAATCTCTTCAATCATCAAGACCCCAAACCACAGGAGATGAAAGATTCCATTAAGCTGATTGCTCAGTTCTCACAATCTCACTCATTCTCAACTCAGTCTCACTCAATCTCAACACTCCATGTTGGCTTAGATTTCAGTTAGTTATTCTAAGCATGGACTTAATTCCTGCATTTCAGCATATGTACACTTTACTCAGCCTCCCGAGTCATAAAGATAGCAATTGTAGTGGATTGATAACTGGTGGTCAACTTATAACCCCCAGCTGAACTGAG
>NW_004955431.1:9458950-9462512 GCF_000276665.1 Chinchilla lanigera | reverse complement strand
AGGACATTGTTGTGGGATCCAAGCCCTCAGCTGGATTCCTTGGTCTTAGTGTGTGGACAGATTCCCTGCACTCTTTTGTATACTGTTCTTTGGGTGACTTATAAATAATCATATAAAGTATGTGTCCTGTATTATATTGTTCCCCTTGCAAAATAAGCTGCCCCAAACCAACACAGCAATGCCTGCAACAAAATTTTCTAATTACTTAAGGAGCAAGATAAAAACAATAACAGGTCAGGAACAAAAGTCAGCTCTTCCCCTTTATTGTGACAACACATTTGCTATAAAGTGTGAAAATGTATAGAGTGAAAATATAGAAACAGGCAACTTGAAAAGAATTTAGAAAGTGCAATTTCAGCCAAAAAAAGAAAAAATATTCACATTGCCTATCACTTTTCCCAATATGAAGACTACCTATATTTTCTCAACACTAATATCATAAACATTTTAAGAAACATACAGAAATATTGACCTAAGAATTTGCATGACTCAGAGTCAAGATATTAGACTAGATAGAACGTGTACTTGCAAGCAAGTCTCTCTGCAGAAGGTAAACTCTTTCTCAGAGCTGACAAGGGACCAATGACTGCCCGTTGACTGATTTTGGAAATCCATGATTGACAAGCTTATTACCGGCAAACAAACCAAGATATAGCTCTGACAGCTGTGGTTATGCAACTGGGAAAAATACAGTGGAAATGTGAGTGAGGCTGTTTTACTCAAATGAGAAAGAGTTTTGTGTACTTTCGGTAATTTGCAACATTGTACCTTTTCCTATACAAAGGAAAAATGGAAAATTGGCATATGGAAAGGTTAGGGAAAAGGTTTCTCTCTACAGATTCCAAATGGAAAAAAAAATGTGCTTTCTAGTATATAGAAAGCTGAGATCTGGCTGATTTCTCTTCTATATGTTAACTTACCACGAATAGGCCCAATGTTATCATCTACATTACAATGTAGAAAACAAAAGCTTATAGAGGTTAATGACAAAGTCAAAAGCAAGTACCTAAAAAGAATACTAAGCAAATCTCACTTCATATTGAGACAGGATATGACAAATAAAGCCAGAATGAAGATAAGGAACACCAGAATTTTTAAACATTGTACTATTTTTAGACCTTAGCTATAAATTTTTTCCTTCCAATTTACTCATTTCTAAATTCTTAAATCTCAAAAAATGCAATCCTATAAACATGCTTTTCACATATGAATGGCCATCCACCACTTTTCACCTATAAATTGAATCTTACTTTCTATAAATTCACAAATTCCACAAATTACATAAACAGGTCTAGCTCCAGACCACAGTATGCCTCTCTTGAAGGTTCATAGTCTATTTTCTACAAGTATGTACTTCTTTTATTCTGCCTAATAAATCTTCTTATGCTTCTCACTGATGCAGAAATCAGGGAACCTATTGCCTACTACATGGGTGAGGTGAGTTGAAGTCCCCATTCCTTCTTTGGAGGACCTCCTTGAACCCAATCTGGAGACAATATTATGGACTCTTTTCTCTGTATATTCGTTATGATCCTGATCATCAATTAACCTATTGAATGCTAGAAAACATTCCACTAGAAAACAAAGGATAGTGTAAACTGTGATATTTAATACATAACCCAGCATACCAAAAAAGTGTCCTACAGTTTATGAAAGAATTTTTATATTAGAAAAGGATAAGAGTTAAGAAATGTTCAATAATATGGAGATTTGCTAATGTTTATTAATAAAATACTTATAGAGGATAAACCATGAAAGATTCCAAATAGCCAAAGCAATTTTAAAGGGAACAAAATGAAAGACTATCTGAGTTCAAAATATATTACAAAGCTAAGTAATCAAAGCAGCATAGCAATAGAATTAAAAACTGACATATAATTCAACAGAACAAGATGAATAGCCCAAAAATATACCTACACATTTATGATCAGTTATTGTGTCAAAACATACAGTGAATAAAGGACAGATTCTTCACAAATGGCGTTGGGAAAACTGGATATCTACACACAAATGAATGAAATTAGATCCTTATGTTACACCATGAAAATAGATTAGAGGATTAAATCTAGGACCTGGAGCTGTAAGGTAACTAGAAAAAAACACCTGGAAGAAACCTCCATGACATGGACCTGGGAATAACTTTTCAGATATGTTCTTCAATCACAAGCAACAGAAGCCAAAATAAATAGACAAATCACACTGCACTTCATCAAAATGAAATGTTTCTGTACAACAAGAGTGCTGTTGTTTGGATGAGTGTCCTTCAAAGTTCATATTTAAAAGCTTTGTTCTAAGGGTGATGGTATTGGGAGGTTTGATGGACTTTTTTAATCATTTTTTTTTCTTTTAAAGAGAATTTAAAAAGAACAATAGCAAAACATCAACAACATAGACAAAAACCAAGCAAAGCAAAAACAATAAGAATGATACAGGGTTTCAGAACAGAATGATAGGAATTAACAGTGGTTGTTATATTACATATTTTAATCTTCAAGGAAGTTGCTCACATTACCAGATGTAAGAATGCAAGATTGATCAAACCATTAAAGAGAACAAAAAATAAAAACAAAAAAAATATAAACGATGCAGAGTTTCACTAAACAAGGTGATAGGAATTTAACAATGGTTGTTATATTCCATATTGTTGTCTTCAAATTAGTTGTTTAGATTACCAGATATAAGCATGCAACACTGATTAAAAAAAAAATAAAGCACTCATTGTTCCTTTCAATAAACCATTAGACATCAGCAGTACAGTTATCCCAGCTATCCTTCTTTGTACATATATACTTTTCCCCTTTCTTCTTTCTTTCTTTTTGTCCTTTCCCTCATCCCAGTTGTTTATTCTTTTGAGCAATTTCTTTAACTTTCACAATTTCTATTGTACATTTTGAGTTTTATTTACTTTTTCATGTTCTTACGCTAGGGAGACAATACAATGTTTACACATGTGGGTCTGATTTATTGCACTTAGAAGTATGGTCTCAAATTGCATGCATTTACCTATATAAGCCTCGAGGTTATCTTTTTTATAGCTGTGTAATACTGCATTGTATAAAAATTCCACATCTTTTTTAAACATTCCTCAGTTGATGGGCATTTGGGTTGTTTCCAAGATTTAGCTATGACAAACTGCGCTGCTATAAACATGGGTGCACATATATCACTGTGGTATGATGTTTTAATTCTTCTGGAAAAATACCCAGAAGGGGAATAGCTGGGTTAAGTGAGACTTCTAATCCTAGTTTTGTGAGGAATCTCCGTACTGATTTCCACAGTGGTTTCACCAATCTGCACTCCCACCAGCAGTGATGAAGGGTTCCTTTTCCCCCACAGTCTCTCCAGCATATGTTATTGGTTGATTTCTTAATGATAGCCATTCTTTCTGGGGTGAGATGGAATCTCAGTTTCGTTTTAATTTGCATTTCTTGAATGACGAATGCTATTGAACATTTTTTCATATATTTATTTGCCATTAGTATTTCTTAATCTGTTAAGTGTATATTCATTTCAGATGTCCATTTTTGGATTGTGTCTTTGAATTTGGGGCCCTGATTTTTTT
>NW_004955431.1:9447667-9458365 GCF_000276665.1 Chinchilla lanigera | reverse complement strand
TTTTTAGTTTTTTGAGGAATCTCCATACTGATTTCCATGACAGTGGTACTAATTCATGCTCCCATCAACATTGTAGAAGTATTCCATTTTCCCAACATTTGTTGTTTTTTTTGTGTGTTCTTGATGGTAGCTCTTCTGACTGGGTTAAAATGTAATCTCAGAGTTATTTTGATTTGCATTTCCCTAATGGCTAAAGATAATGAATATTTTTCATGCACTCATTGTCCACTTGTATTTCTTTGGAGAAGTGTCTTCAGTTCATTTGTCCATTCTTTTTATTGGGTCATTTGTTTTGGAGGGGCTAATTTTTTTAGTTCTTTATATATTCTAGATACTAGTCCTCCATTAAAAAGGTGTTGGCATCTTTTTTTTTTGCAATTCTGTAGGTTGTCTCTTCATTCTGCTGATTGTTTCCTTTGCTGTGCAGAAGCTTTTTAATTTGATGTAATCCCATTTGTTGATCCTTGATGTTATTTCTCGTAGTATTGGAGTTCTGCCCAGAGAGTCCTTGTTTGTGCCTAATGGCTTTGAGAGTTTCTCCCATGTTATCTTCAAAGTTTCTGTTCTTATACTAGGTCTTTGACATATTTTGATTAGATTTTAATGTAGAGATTGATCTAGTTTCAATCTTCTGCATATGGATAACCAGTTTTTCCAGCACCATTTGTTAAAATTGCTATCTTTCCCCAGCATGCTTTTGTCCTCTTTATAAAATATCAAACGCTGAAGATACATGGTTGTTTCTGTGTATTATGTTCCATTGGTCTGTATGTCTGTATTTATGGCAGTACTATGCTGGTTTTTTACTTACAGATTGTACAGTATGACTCAAAATCTAGTATTGTCATGCCCCCAATTCATTTATTTTTCCCCCTCAGGATTACCTAGGCTATTTTGGGTCTCTTCTGGTTTCATATAAATTTTAGAATTTTTTTTCTAGTTCTATGAAGAATGCTATTGGCATCTCAGTAAGCATGGTATTCATTTTATCTATTATTTTTGGTAATATGGCCATTTTAATGATATTGATTCTGCCTATCCAGGAACAGAGGATATCTTTCCATTTTCTAACATCCTGTTCAATCTCTTTGAAAATGTGATAATATACAAGGTGGAATATTAGTCATAAAGAAAATGAAAGCATATCACTTTCAGGAAAATGGATAAAACTTGAAAGCATAATGTTAAGTGAAATAAGTTAGAACATAATATGGAATATCATATATTTTCTCCTATATGAGAAACCCAAAATGTAAATAAATAGTTAAATAAAAGAGTGATGGTAAAAAACAAGGAGGCAACATTTTTGTAAATGCAAAGAAAATCAGGGAAATGTGGTAGGGGAAAGACAGCAGGTAAAGAAATCAAACATGGTCAAGACATGACATATACATAGCAATTCTCCAAACAAATCTAGTATGTATTACAAGCATAGAGTAATTTAAAGAAAAAGAGGAGAGGCAGTGAGGTCATTGAGCTGATACTCTGCCCTCAAAAGTGATTTGGGGACCCCTATACCTACCTCCCCTTTCTGGCTTGAGATTTTGATTACTTGCTCTGACATATACTCCCTCCATGGTACGCTGCCCTCATCAGAGGCCCAAACCAGTGAAGATGTCAGGTCTTGGACTTAACCATATAGAACCATGAGGCAAAATAAATCTCTCTTTACTTCATAAATATTCTGTGTCAGGTATTTAATGTATTGATAGGAAGTGGACCAATACAGAAGGAAACAGTCTACAGAAAGGGAGAAAATAATTGCAAACCATAATATGCCCAGAAGAGTTAATATCAAGGATATCTAAGAAATTCAAAAACTCTGTAGCAAGAAAACAATGCAAATAAAAATGAGCAAATGATTTAAAGGGACATTTCTCGAAAGAAGACATACAAATGATCAAAGAGTATGAAAAAGGCTCAGCATTATTAATGATCAGAGAAAGAAAAATTAAAACCATAATGGACTAGGACCCCACACACATCAGAATTGCCAATATTATCGAAAAGAAAATATAACAAGCATTGACAAAGCTGTGGAGAAAAGACAACCCTGGTATGTGGTTGGTGGGAATGTTAAGTAGTACAGTCACTGTGGAAAACAGTGTAGAGAGTCCTCCAAAACTTAAAAATAGAATGACTGTATGTTTCCACAGCCCCACTTCTGAGTGTACATCCAGAGGGTGTGTAATCAGCATCTGCTCTCCTATGTTCATTACAGCAGATGAATGGATAAAGAAAGTGTGATATACACACACACAATGAAATGCTATTCTACAGAAGAAAGAAGAAAATCCTGGCATTTGCAACAACAGGTCTGAGCCTAAAGGATAGAACTGAGCAAAATAAACAGGTCACAGGAAAATATACGGTGGTGGGTTGACAACTGGTGGTCAGCTTGTAACATCCAGCTGAACTGAACCAGCGTGGTACTGGGTGTGGGAGGCCCAGCTGAGGATTGTTGCTGACTGCATAAGAGGCAGACCTGGAGAGGAAGAAGAGAGGCTGTTGGGTGCTGTTAGAAGCTGCAAGAAGCTATTGGTTTTCTTGGAGGAGCTTGTCATGCTGGCTTTATGAACTTGGCTGTTTTCATCCTCCAAGGAGCTAAAAGACCTTGTTGTTCCTGAGAATGGCTTAAGTTCATTTCGGGGGAGCTCTGGTCCTCACTTTGGGCATTGCTTCCTGGGCCTGGAGGAGAAGATGGTGCACTGCTCAGTCTCCTGGAGAAGCTTGTTGCACTGCTTTTCCTGATGGAAACTCAGCTTTCCTCATTATCAAAGGAGCTCGGGGCCTCACTGTTGCTGAGAATGGCTGTGGAACTTTTGGGGAGAGTCCTGGGTCTTACTTTGAACATCGCTCCCTGGCTCCAGTACAGATCCCTCAGCCTGCTAACACAGATCCTTCATCCCACTGGCACAGACTTTCTAGCTTCCACCACTGACCTTTGGGCCTTCCCAGTGCAGATCCGTAAAACAGGCCTGCATGAGATATTGTCATGGGCTCTAGACCTCCAGTTGCATTCGTGGGAGGCATTGTTATGGGCTCTAGGTCTTCAGTTGGATTCATGTAGGACATTATTGTGGGACCAAGGCCCTCAGCTGGATTCTTTGGTCTTTAGTGTGTGGACAGATTTCCTTCACTCTCTTTCTGTATATGATTCTTTGGGTGTCTATTATAAATAATCTTATAAAATATGGGTCATGTATTATATTCTCCCCCTTGCAAAACCCCCAAATCAACACATATACCGGGCATTATCTCACTTATTTGTGCAAACTAAACATGTTAAATTCATAGAGGAAGAGAACAAAGTGTTGGTTACCAGGGACTCCTAGGGGGAGGGGACAGTGTTGGGGTGATGCTGGTCAAAAGATGCAAATTTAGGTAAGAAGAAAAAGTTCAGGAGATCTACCTTACAGCATAGCATTTACAATTATTAGCAATGTTTAATATTCCAGAAAATCTGTAAGAGAGTAGATTTTCACTGTAAAACAATTTAAATGTGTGAGATAATGCATGTGTTTAAAGTATAAAGAAGATAAAATATTATGAAGAATTAAAAATATACAAAAAAGTTGATTTTAAATAATTTTATTGCAGTATATTTTCATTTTAATTCTGTTCTCAATACCTCTCCTTAAGGCTGTTACAAAAAAGAAAAAAAGCAAGAAAATTCCCAGTGGAGTCAGTTATTGGTCAGAAAATAAACAGGGTGTTTTCCTTATCTGCAGTCTTTAAAAATATAGTGCACAAAATAGTGAGATCTGTACTTCAGATTTTAAGTCTGAGTTTGTATAATGTTTTTATAGCTTTCCTTTCTTCTGATCTCCACTTCAGCCTCAGCCACAATGATACTGTTTTTTTCTGAGACTTTTACTCTCCTCAGGAATGTATAAATGAAGCTGTGGCTAAGAAAAATATACGTAGCCCATTATAATGAAAAAAGGTGGCACCAGCCATTAAGTCAGAGGACAAACTGCAACGCAGATTACAACCCACAGCTTCACCTCGCCCTGCCTACTTCAGCCCCACAACCGGCGGGCAACACTGCCCGTGTCCACAGTGTGACATCGTAATATAAAAAGCAAAATACTCTATGACCTCAAATGTTCTCCACATTTTTTTTTTCCTATCATTTTCTAAGATTTAATTTTAGTCAGGGAATATATAATAAAAGAACTGATTGTAGTTGAACATATCTAGGAAATATGCTTTTGCTGGATGCAGTCTTTTCGGAAATTACATGGCTCAATTCTTTTGAGTTGAAGATGATCATCTTCTTTATTATTTAAATATTCCAAATGGGCATAGTTATTTGTCTTATTGCAACAGAAAATGGAGCCTGCCTTTGCTAAAAGCACCGACTTTCCACTTGGTTCTGTAGATGGCCAATTAATAATTAAAAGCAGGATAAATCTTAGCATCTCTGCCTTCCTTTTGTATCTGTCGCCTTTATTACCTTAAATTTTGAGTCAGATTTCTGCACAGCTCTGCAGTTAAGCATGTTTATCACATAAGGAGTGTCTAAAAACTCATGATTATTTGTCCTAAATTTGTCTAATCTATCTCATCACCCTTCAAAACTAAAGATACAGGGGCTGGGGATTTAGCTCAGCGGCAAAGCGCCTGCCTGGCAAGCGCAAGGTCGTGAGTTCGGTTCCCGGTACCGCAAAAAAAACAAACAAAAAAAACCCCAAAAAACTAAAGATACAAAAATAAGAGCAATTAAGGTGTTTTCAAGGTATGCAGGGCATTCAGCCACCTTTTACAAGTCCTGTTCCAGATGTCCTGGAGTGGTGTCTAGAACTCTCTCCGGTGATTGTCTTAAAACTGCCATCACCTTAGATTCCAGGAACAGCAGAGCCTTGGAGAAAAGTCACCCCTGTCACGGAACTGAGGCTGCACTTGCCCAGCAGGAGTCATCATCTCATGGAACCTGGACTGCCCCGTCCAGCAAGAAGGACTTCTCCAGGGCCAACTTCCAAACCACATCTGAGCAAATGGTCAACTGATTACACCACAGTTTAACCAATGCTATTTAATCATGTGTACCTCTTACTCCCTGCCCCAATTCTCCCTCTGCTTAAACCTGAAACTCAAGCAAGTATCCCAGGAGATAGGGCTAAGGACAACTGGTGCCCTTGTTTTGCTAATGTAATTATACTGATTAAATTCCTTTCCTACTTCACTTTTATTTTTTTCCATTTGCTTCTTTGGTGCAAATGGCCAAAAGGGACTTGCTAGAAACCCCAGACTCAGAATTCAGGACTAGCATCCTGAAAGCATGATTTTGACTATAAAACTATTTTAACATTCCCAACTCTAAAGCCTTCATATTAGCATATCTGTTCTTCTTTTCAAAATATGAGGTGGTCTTAAACTTTGCTGCAAAGAAAAACTGGTAAAAGCCAGATGGTTATAAACTAAAATACTAGCATCAAATGTGGGCTCAAACCCAGATAAAATCCCTCATGGTTCAAAACTACATTATTGGCACTGGGGATTTAGCTCAGTGGCACAGCGCCTGCCCAGCAAGCACAAGGTCGTGAGTTCAATTCCCAGTACCAAAAAAAAAAAAAAAGTCAAAACTACATTATTTAAGCTTCTTATATTTTAAAATTTTTATTTGCTTAGTTATTTGCAGTCAGCCCTTAAAGTGTTCAATAAACCAAGAAAGTTGGCTAAAGAAGGCCAAAGAAAAAGGACACTTGTGAAAGACAAGGTTAAAATTTGGTAACATACACGGTCAATGTCAATGAAGATATCCCAGCATTTTTACATTATTACAGAATAATTTAGAAGGATAGCTAGGGGCTAAAAGCTAGAACAAATCTCCAAAGAATGTGTTATAGGGAAGCACGCTGTCCTGGCACATTCAAGGGCCAGGGGTCCTGTTAAGTCTTTCCACGCTCTCCACCATCATGATGTGCAGGTGTATAAAAACTTTATATAAATTTCTGGGCAGTGGATTGTGTTCTACAGGAAGGCAGAAAAAGAAGAGCTCTACTGATCTTAAGGAAAATCCTCATGTCTGCATGTATTTCAGCACTAAAGTGATTTCTAGCTTTATGCCAAAATCCCATCTATAAATTGTCTGAAGAGGCTGGGATTACAGTGTTTTAAATTCCTTTAAAAGTACTGAGGGCAGAAATAGATTGTATCAAAGGTAGGTGGCTCTGGAGGAAGGGTCTTTGCCCACCACAGTCCCCTGAGTTCTGACTTGGTCCCTCTGGCCAGCCAGGTAAAGAGTGGCCATAATGGGATAGTCCTGAATTAATTCTACAGTATTAAATACGTGTCTTGGTCTCTTGTGCCTTTGTCTTGCATCGACAGAAAAACATCCTTTTCTAAAAAACAAAACAAAACAAAACAAAACAAAACAAAACTGTTCCAGATGAATCACTGTTTACAGCAAGTTGAGAGTAATCCAAATGCCCTTTAAATTACATAAATAAAAGTAATCAGATTTTCCCTAACACCCCAATTCATTTGGGACTGTCTAAGAAGATGAAGGCTTTATCTATTTCAGGGCCAGACTCCAGTATTCTCTTGCGTTGTAAATCCTGCTGCAATAAGCCATCCAGAAATCATTTTTGCATCTGAACACTGAGTACTTGGATTTGTGTTTCTAAAGTTATCATCTATCGATAAACTCTTTAACTGTCTTGACGTTTAGCTTTAAAAAATTGGTCTAAAATCACCCATCCCTGGTCATGAGGGACACAGGAGGGGACAGAGCCTGCCCTCAAATCATCAATACTGGGGATTTAGCTCAGCAGCACAGCGCCTGCCTGGCAAACACAAGGTCGTGAGTTGGATTCCCGGTACTGGAAGAAAAAACAAACAAGGAAAAAACAACAAACAAAACAAACAAAACAAATACAGGGCAGGCAAGCAGCGCTTAATCCCAGCAGACCCTGCTGTTCTGGGCAGTTCCATGGATGTTTGTCAGGACAGCGCTCAGGATTGAGTTCTCCCATCTCTGAATTAAACCAAATTGCAGGGTATAAATGGGAAATGTTAAGTTCTCAACTTCTGTAGGGATAAAATTAATAGAATAGAATGATTCTGAACTAATTACATACTTCTTCTACGTGCATTCCTTTAAAACAATGACATATATGTTTAGAGCTTGTCCATGCCTTTAGAGTAATGGAGAATGACTATTTCAGAGGAGCTGGCTCTACATAATGACTGTGTATAGTATTCATCATAGTCTCAAAGAGATTTCTAGTCCCACAAAGGGTTAAAAACCACACCTAGCTGGATGCGGCACACACCTATTCTAGCTACTCAGGAGGCTGAGGCAGGAGGATTGCAAGTACAACCCTAGCCTGGGCAACTCAGCCAGACACTATCTCAAAATGCAAAATGAAAAAAGATGAGAATGTAGCTGGTGGTAGAGCACCCCAGATTTGATCTCCACTATCACAAAAATTAGATTAAATTTAAAGATTCACTTCTCTAAAGGAACATTTTCTTTCCAGGGAGATTATGGTATTATTCAATTCTGTAAACCACAATTGAGAGTCATTTCGTTACCCAATTCCATGCTACATGCTAGAGATAAGAACATGAATATGCAAGGAGAAAGCAAGGTCATTTGTTAAATCCCTAATGTGTGTTGCAACCAGGCAGAAGGACTTTCCCATAAATCTTAAGGATTAAGTGTAATTCTGTAGATTTATAGATATGACAGTCACAGCGTGTCATGGAGTGTTTGGCATTGAGCCCATCAAAGTGGCCCATGCTTGATCCTTTCCTGTGGCCTCTCTGATTATATAAAGCTGAATGAATGGACTAACTGTGAAATAAGTACAAACAACATGCTATCTGCAGGAAGGTCTCTGTGTCTACTCCTTTCTACTTGTGCCTCCACTACCCAAATCACAAAATCATCTCCCTTGGACAAATGCAACAGGGCTTTTATGTGGTTTTCTTGTTTCTAACCTTGATGGAGCTAATAAATTTCTCCACACAGCATCCAGGTAGCTTTCAGACAGATCATATGACCTCCTGGCTTGAAAGTTGCATTGAATTCCTACTGAGTTTAGCAGTGATCACTGACTGTATGCAGTTGTGCTCTTAGAATTGGGAAAGGAGGTTCTTCAAGAGACCCATACATTTTAAGATGGCTTCCTTGAAATTGTAGAAGACCCTTCCTTTTTTCCCCAGGGCCTAAAACTAGTGGGAATCAGCAGATATGTCTGTGTGGGTTGCCATTAGCCCAGAAGAAGATTTGCCTGGTTGCTAGTCTCTGTTTCTCCCTGTTTTGGGACACCCTCCAGCACCCTGGAGCTGTCCAGAGCCCAGGCTGGCCAGATCCAGGAACGGTACTTGGTGGGAGAATCGTTGCCGCTGGCCAGAACATATCTTTTGAGAGATCTTGTGAGATTTTGCCACCATAATGGAGATGACACACTGATTTAGAATGACACTCATGTGGACCCAAGACAAGTTGAGGGCTCTTACATTAGTTTTCTAATAAATGACCACAAACTTAGTGATTAAAAACAACACGAACATTATTTTCCAGTTCTGGAGATCATATGTCTAAAATCAGTCTGCAGGGCTGAATTTTTCTGAAGGTTCTAGGAAGAACCCATTTCCTTGCCTCTTCTAGATGTGTGGGTTCATTTATATTCTTTGACTTATGGCCTTTTCCTCCATCCTCAAAACCAGCAGTATAGCATCTTCTAATATTCTAGTTCCCTCTTATAAAAACCCTCATGGTTACATTGCCCACTCTCCGTGTCCAAGAATCCAGGATCTCCCCATCTGAAGATCCTCAATGAATTCCACCCACGAACTCTCCTTTTCTATATAAAATGACATAGTTACAGGTTCTAAGGGACAGGAGGTGAATGTTTTAGTGGGGGGTTCAGCCTTACACAGCTGAAGTACTTATTTCCACTGCCTATCCTTGGGCTTGGGCTGGAGAGAGGGAGAAGAGATAGCGTATCTTGTCAGTTTGTGTTCCCACCGTGGTGATGCTTGTCATAGTTTGGATCTTAAATGTCCACAAAAAAATCGTATGTTGAAAACTTGGTCCCTAATGTAGCAGTGTTTGCAGGGGGCCTGTTAAGAGGTAATTAGATCATAAAGACTCTGATTTTGTAAATGGATTAATCTATTTATGAATTCACATCTTAATGAGATATTGGAAGGTGTCGAGAACTTCAGAAGGTACAGCCAAGTTGAAAGGAGTAGGTCCCTGGGGGCGGGATGCTCTCACAGGGTATATTTTGTCTGTGGCTCCCTCCTTCCATCCTTCCTTCCATCCTTCCTTCATTCCTTCCTTCCTTCCTTCCTTCCTTTGGTTTGCCTCCTGGCTGGCACAAAGTCAGCAGCCTTCTCAGCCACACACTCCCACCACCATGATGTTCTGACCTACCTCAGACCCAAAAGGAGCTGGATCAAGCACGAACTTGAACCTCTGAAGCCATAAGCGAAAATGCAGTTTTCCTCCTTTTAAGTTGTTTTTCTCAGACCAGTCGTCACAGTGATGGAAAGCTAACACACCATGCCTGGTCTATCTTATCTGAGGAAGATGGGGAGGTGGGAGAGGTAGATATCCTTAACTCTGTCAGTCACTACGAAGACCATGACTCTGTCACCTTCAGTAGCACTAATGTATTTGGACTACACACATAGGTGTGGCATGACTATATTGTGGAAACATCTTAAACTATTTCACTGAAGTGAATTATTTTGAAACCTATGAAAGCTTCCTTGCCCCAGAATATAATACTAATTCTAGTGGATTAAAAAACTAAATGTGAGAAAGAAAAATTATAAATTGTAACAAATATCTTCATGATTTGTGGTAATTTCTTAAATATGATACAAAAATCACTCCCCACAAAGAAAAAGGTTGACAAATTTGACATTAGAACATATCTTTTTTTCCATCTTCTTACAATTTATTTTAAGAAGGAAAACATATTAACAGATATCCATTTACAAGACAGCATAAGAAAAATATGCCCTATACAGAGTTACAGACAAAGTGATAGGAGATTAAGAATGGTTGTTCTATTACATATTGATATCTTCAAAGTGGTTTCTTAGGAAAACAAACAGAGACATGCAAGATTGATCAAATAAGTACTCATTAACTGTTCATTTCAGTAAAGTGATAGAAGTCAGTAGTACAACTATGTTAGCCATCCTGTGTATACATATGTACATAATTTCCCCTTCTTTCTTTTCTCTGTTCCCTTGCCCCAGTTGCTCTTTACTTTTCAGCATTTTCCTTTCATTTCACAATGTCTTTCATACCTTGCAATTTTTATTCACTCTTTCAGGTTCTTACACTAGTAAGACAATACATTGCTTACACATGGAGGTCTGGTTTGTTTCATTTATGAGTATGGTCTCTAGTTGTGACCATTTACCTATAAAAGCCTCGAGTTTATCTTTATAGCTGAGTGATATTCCATTACATAAAATTACCAGAATTTTCTTATCCAATCCTCGGTAGATGGACATTTGGGTTGCTTCCACAATTTAGCAGTTACAAATTGCACTGCTATGAACATGGGGGCACATATATCTCTGTGATATGACGTTTTCAGACATTCTGGGAAAATACCCATAAGGGGAATAGTTAGGTTGAATGGTACCTCTAGACCTAATTTGCTGAGAAATCTCAATACTGATTTCCACAGTGGTTTCACCAGTCTGCATTCCCACCAG